>NW_003852403.1:14728949-14753969 GCF_000181295.1 Otolemur garnettii
TAGAGGTTTATCTCTACTAGTAAGTACAGCTCAAGCTTATTCATTTTTCTTGCAGTATAGCATTTTATCATATAAACAGATCATGGCATCTTTGTCCAATCTCCTACAGGTGAATATTTATATTTCCAAATATTTTCCTGTTACAATAAACATCATTGTACCGATGTCCTGGAGCAAATGAGTTTTTAAAAATTGCAGTAATAAGCTCAGTGCCTATAGCTTAGCGGTTAAGGCACTGGCCACGTGCCAGTGACAACTACAACAACAAAATAGCCGGTCATTGTGGTGGGCTCCTGTAGTCCCAGCTACTTGGGAGCTGAGGCAAGAGAATCACTTAAGCCCAAGAGTTTGAGGTTGCTATGAGCTGTGATGCCACAGCACTCTACTGAGGGCAACATTGTGAGACTCTGAATCAAAAAAAATAAAACAATAAAAAATTTAAAAAGATTTTAAAAATTGCAGTAATATTTGCATGACAAAGTTTACCATCTTAACCACTTTTTGTTTTTTTGAACAAAAAAAACCAAGGTCTCACTCTTGCTTAGGCAGGTCTCGAACTCATGAGCTCAAGCAATCCACCTGCCTCAGCCTCCCAGTGTTAGGATTACTAGTGTGAGCCACCACCTGGCCGTTACCCACTTTGAGCTGTACCATCCAGCAGTATCACGTACATTCACGTTGTTGTACAATGTCACCACCACTGCCCTCCAGTACTTTTTCTTCTTTCAAAACTGAAGCACCTTAAACAATAACTCCCCAATCCCTTCCCCTCTCCCCAGCTCCTGGCAACCACCATCCGACCTTCCGCCTCTATGAATGACACTACTCTAAGTACCTCATGTTAAGTGGAATCACGCAGTGTTTGTCCTTATGTGTGTGGCTTATTTCACTTGGCTTAATATCCTCCAGGTTCACATCAAATGAGTGTTTCAGAGAAAACCCAAGACATTAAACATTTCCTTGTGGCAACGTCCAGGCCCTAAGCCACAGAGCACCTGGCTTACTCAGCAACCTGGCTGCCCTCTCTTTTTCTCTACCCTGGCCTCCCCACAGTTAGCTTTTTACAGAGCTGGCACAGTGGTCTTTGAAACCTGAAATCAGAGCGTTTAATGTTCTTCAATAGTTTCCCATTGCCCTTAGAATAAATTCCAACTCCTTATGAAGCCCTGCAGTGCTGTCCCCTAGTGCCTCTCCAATATCGTCCTCCCAGGGGGCTCTGGTCCACTGTCCTTATGGCTTCTGGAACACTGCACAGTTGTTCCTGCCTCAGTCTCTTCCTGTGGCTCATCCCTCAGAACTCAGCCTGAACAACACCTCCTTAGAGAAGCCCTCCCTGGCCACCCTCCGACCTCGATCACATGGCCCCAGTAACCCCCACAGAGCTCCAGGCGCTCTCTATGAGTTTTGTGGCTGCTCAGTCTAGCATGGCTCCTTCGTGGGACTGTGAGCTGCACTAGGGCAAGAATCAGGTCTGTGTAGTTGGTGCCAGCTTCCTGTATTCCTAGTACAATGCCTGGCTCATAGCAGGTGCTCAATATTTTTTGAATGCAAGAATGTGCTTTAATTTGCTCCTCTGGAACACAGCGATATTACCTCACACCTCCCAGCACTGTGGGAAGTCTGAAGGAGACAGTGAATGAACCTAAAGACCCAGAACAGAGCCTCAGTACAGCAGCAGGGCTTGGGAGCTATTTGACTTTGTTTTGAGAAAAGCCAGATTAGCTGTAGGAAGAGAAATTCCACCAGAAACTCTCTGCCTGCAGGCAACACCAGAAAATCCCTCTGACCCACCTCCTCCTCAAACCCCTCCAACCTAAGGACAACTCACCTGGGACCAAGCTCCCGTCCGCCACTGGGCTGGGCAAGGCACACGGTGGCAGGGTCGCCGGGCCTCAGGCCGGTCCCCAGGGCAGGCCTTGGCTGGCATGGCCTTGTGGGTGCCATTGAAGAGGGGCAGCCGGCACTGTACCCCCCGAGTCTGTACCCCCAGCTTCCCGCAGCTTCTGCTGCAGGGGCTCCACTCTTCTGTCACCCACCTGGAGACAGACAGGGCGGGAGGAGGAGGGAAGGTGAGACCAAGCAGACACTTCCTCCTGGGGGATACCTCCCACCCCTAGACAGCTACAGGCAGGAGCTGGAGAATACATGTGGACTTCACAGTGCCTGAGGGCCCAGACCACTGTCCGCCAGGCTGTGTGGCCTCAGGGAGGTCACTACTCTTTCTGAAAAACAGGTATGATATATACTTAAATTCTGGCACCATGTGTCTTCGGGCAAACGAGAAACCCCTCTGAGCCTTGGTTATCCCATCTTTGCTTCATAATTGTCTCAATACCCCGTAAATATTTGCATATCTACTGAGTGCAGACACATCCCAAGTGCTGAGATAGAGCAGTGCACAAATCAGATCAAAGCCACACTCTCACTGGAGATCCTCCAACCTCCTGTGGGTCTCCAGGGTCAACAGCACTATTACTATCACCATCACCACCCACAGAGTGTCAGCACTGAGCCACTATGCTGATGGCCTCCAAGTGTCTTTTAGCCACAGAGCAACTTCCAACAGCCTCTTACACAGACACCTGTTGAATGAGTTAGACAAGAGCAAAAGTGCACCACCAGTGGGCACGGAAGGAGGGTATGCTCCAACTCCTGCTCCCCATCACTTTCCTGAGGACTCTTATAGTAAAGCAGGGCTCTTTCAACCCCATCCTGTAAAAACTAAAACAAAACCCCATGGTTGGGGATAACCCACCAGGGACCTCAGGCTGCAATTACCCCACATGCTCTGTGGTCACAGGCATCTGTGGGGAAAGCAATCTGAACATAGCATAAAGGAACAAGTGAGAGAAAAGCAGACTGTGGATTACGAAGCTATCCGAGGAGAGGTGGGGTATCGAGCCTGAACAGGACACAGGGAGGCCGCCAGCTCCTGCTCTGGCCCATAGTCACATGTCTAGGCCTAGGGCTCTTCCAACCCAAGGGAGCAGGAGCTGCAAGGTCTAGACAGCAGCCCTGCACCCCCAGCCCCAGGAGAACTACTAGGGAAACAGAGATGGACAAGGCGCTCTGCAGTTTGCTATTTGCCGGCTATCCTCAGCCTTGGCCTGCCTGGGGGTGCCAGGGAAGGCCCATGGAGGCTGAAGGGGTCCTGGGGCCAGGTCTACAACAGATTCAGAGGCCTGACCTTGAATCCTCCTTGAAGGCTCTTCCAAATAACCCCAAGAACATGACCTTGTGCTCAGAGTATGTCCTCAGGCCGGGGAATCAAAATCAGTGGCTGGGTCATGGCTGAGAACCGGCAGGCCAGGCTGGGTCCCTGGACTACTGAGGATTGGGCAGAGAGGAAGTTGTGGACAGCACGCTGGCCTTGGCCCAGAGCCCAGAAGCACTGAAAGCCACGCTATCTTTATGGGCCCCTGGATTACTGAGGAAAGCTATGTCCCCAAACTAGCTTCAGTTTCCCCTCTGTAAAAGAACACTGGGAAGGGCAGACAAAGGAAGCCTCTTCTTCCTGATGAATGGGCAAGCAGTATGCTCTCTGCTCTGGGAGTCCTGGCTACAGGGCTGGGTCTCCACGACCTGGTGCTGGGAGAAGCTGGCTCAGCAGCCCTCCTCCTCCTCCAGGGGTTAGGGCCTCACACAGGACCAAACTCCCCGGAGCACTCACGCAGGCTGGGAGCACGGATGCTGGTTGCAGCGCCGGCGGATGGGCTTGGGCCTCTTTTTGTGGTCACACAGGTGTCGCTGCACCATGTGATGGTCATGTCTGCGCCGGCAGCCATATTTGGTGAACTGGATCCCTGTGGGAGGGTGGACTGCCATGGGCCTGGGCTGCCAGGGGCTAAGGAGCCTTCAGGGCTCCTCCCCACTCCCTGAGTGCCTCTGCATGCCCACCTGGTGGGGAAGTGGCTCTGGACAGCTGTGTGTCCCCACAGCAGGTAAGCTCTTATAGGACAGAGGCCTTGCCCCAATACCACTCTAGCATCCTAGCCACATCCCATGTGCCCTGCCCGGGATGGGATTCTGCACACTGGAGATCCTCAAGGAGAAACTGAGGCACGTGCCAGGATATGGCAAAGGGAGACAACCTCAGCCCCCACCCCAGTGCCTTGAGAGGCCCTGCAGAGTCAGGAGACCTGGTACCTCCTCCACAGGCCTTGGTGCACGGTGCCCAGCTCTTGAGTGCCCACTCATAGGTGTCCGTCTCCTCCAGGAGCACATTGTTGCTCCCAATACGGGGCAGCAGGTCCTCATGGATGACATACTTATAGGCCAGGCTGCTGCAGGGGCCACCCTCAGCAGGGGGGAGCACCTGAGGGGAAACAGGAGGTGGCACAGGACCAGAGAGAAAAGTAAGGCCAGAGGGGGGTAGGAGAGGAGGGGCCTAAGAAGGCTGTGAGGTCAGAGCAGAACCAGGGAACACTGGGATGAGTTGTGCTGAGCATAGCTTGGGGGAGGTGTTCAGACCAGCACCTGAACTCAGGCTAACCACCTGCTGAGAGCAGATGGTGCACCTGTGAATGCCCTACTCTTCCACTGACCTAAGTTCTAAAGGGCATGGGAGCTATCAGTCTGCTCAGTCTATCAGTCTACTCTAGAGCACTGCGTCCTGGCTCTAGAAGATGCCCAATAGGCATAGCCTTGGCGCTGGACCCTCACCAGAGACATGATTTGCAAGTATTTTCTCCCATTCTGCAGGTGGTCTCTCTATTTCTTGATAATGTCCTTTGATGCATAGAAGTTTTCATTGTGAAAAAGTCCAAGTCATCTATCTTTTCTTTGGTTGTTTTGCTTCTGGCATCATAGCTAAGAATCCAAAATCATAAACATTTACTCCTCTGTTTTCTTCTGATAGTTCTATGGTTTTAGCACTTATATTTAGGCCTTAGATTTATTTTGAGTTAATTTTTGTGGAAGGTGTGAGGTAGGGATCCAACTTCATTCTTCTGCATGTATTAATATATATCCAATTGTCCTAACACTGTTTCTTGAAGAGATTGTTCTTTCCCCACAAGTGGCCTCCATATTCAAATCAGCTGGCCATGGATGCATGGGTGGTAGATAAATATAAGGCAAATAAAAAAATATATGTTGGATCAAATTAATATGCTCACACCAATAGACCTCAGAGCCTGACCTCTAGGTGCTCCCCAACCGGTGAGGGTGATACCGGAAGCTTCCACTAGCAGGGCCAAGGATGGAGCTCCTCATGGTCCAGACTGCTGGGTTAACAATTGCTGATCCACAAGCCCTGGTCCATGTCTAGGAAGGGGGGTGTGGGCAGAGACGTATCCCAGCCAGGACAGTGGCCCTGTCCCCTTCTCAGGAGGCTGGCACCCCTGGGTCAACTGCCTTAAATGCCCAAGGATGTCACGCCTGGCCATGTCATGATGCACTCTGACTCTGTTTGATGACAGGATGACACAGGGAGCCAGCCTGTCCCTGCCAACACCTCCCTTCAGGGCCCATTTCTGATCCTGCATTAAGGAGAACACACTCCCTGTGTGTGGCATCTGGGGTCTGACAGAGGGGAAACAACTCTTTCATTTCCCTCCCTCACTTGCCATCCTGCCAGCTCTTAATCACAAAAGAGGTGGCCCCAGGATGGAGGGGTGCCTTGATCTTGCCAGAAAAGTGATTTCTACCAGGGCCATGCCAGCTTGGCAACAGAGGCAACAGCATGAGGAACAAGGGGGGAGGCAGGGGCTGACACACAGAGTACAGCTCACCAAGACGGTGATGGCCTCGGGCAGGGGCCCACTGGTCTTAAGGCTTTCCTTGGCATCCTCCACTGTGTCCTCCCACTCCAGGCCCATGGCGGTGAAGGTCCGGCTTGTGGCTTTCTTGCCCTTGGGGTTGAGGATGAAGCTGCCCGTCACCTGGTTCTTCACCACTGGCCAGTGGGGGGAGAGGGTCACACCAATTTCTACTCCCCTCCACAGGGGGCCCATGAATATGACATTCAAGGCCTTCCCAGGGGCCCCTCAGGCCTCCCCTGTCTGCCACTCCTCTCCACCTGAGTCTTCCCCACTCAAACAGGTCTACACACTGTCCCCTACACACACACACACACACACACACGACTTGTCCCTGCTTCTGGATCTTGGCACACACCATTCCTCTCACCCGCACTGATATCTTTATCTTCTTTCCATCTAACTAATCTCTCCTCATAGTTGAGGCTCAGCCCAATACCCCTCCTCCAGGAAGCCTTCTTTGATTGCCCAGCCCTCAGGAATTCTGCCCTCCTTAAAATTTCTATAGTAGCACCTCAAGGTTAAGAGTATAGGCTTGAGGGTGGTGCCTATGGGTCAGTGGGTAGGGTGCCGGCCCCATATACCAAGGGTGGGGGGTTCAAACCCGGCCCCGGCCAAACTGTAACAAAAAATAGCCAGGCATTGTGGTGGGCGCCTATAGTCCCAGCTACTCGGGAGGCTGAGGCAAGAGAATCGCTTATGCCCAGGAGTTGGAGGTTGCTATGAGCTGTGATACCAAGGGCAATAAAGTGAGACTCTGTCTCTGAAAAAAAAAAAAAAAAAAGAGTACAGGCTTGAGTCAAATTGATTATAGGGAATTATTTAGCCCTCCCATGGCTCCCTGGTTCCACCATCTGTAAAATGGAAATGATAATTTTACCCAGCTCACAGGGCTGCAGCTTCCCCACAAGGACAGTCGTGATACACACCATCCCCACGCCCACTGCCAGGCTGTAGGGACAAGAATGAACTTTGCAGAGTGTGTGACATACAGTGGGCACTGTCACCAGGACTATCAGAACAGTCCCTGACTTCTAGCACTGCTGAGACCATAGGTGTCATGCCCACAGCAGCCTATCAGCACATTTCCATCTTAGGGCCATTGGCCCAGCATGGGGCCTGCCAATGGGAGATTATTTGGGGGGGGGGCCGGAATTTTAAAAAAAAAAAATAACATTTTTACCCCTTTAAGTCCTAATCAGTGAGTAACTCACAACTTATTGCCAAAAGACCCTGGGTAGCAGATGGGTGGAAGATATGTAGGTGTGGACACCTATCTAAGGCCCTTAAGTGGGACCCTTGTGGGGATCTGAGCCCCTGAACCAGCTGGGGAGGCAAAGGCTCCCGAGCACCAGAGTGTCCAGGAAGGAAGGAACCTCAGAGCCTCCACCTGGTCCAGATTTAGGTGGTCATCACTGTAACACAAAAGCTAATATTCCCAGAACACTAACCATGTGCCAGTCACTCTGCTGAACTGCTTCAGTCAAATTCTCACACACATCCTAAGGGTTGGACTATTATTAATACAAATGGGGAATCCGAGGCTCCTAGACACATAGTGGGGCATGGAGGTGGGCCAGGGCCCAGTTCTCAAGAGCCAGAGGCAGTAGGCCACAGGGAAGAAAGGACAGCCTTGCCCCCATCCTGGGAGGCCACTGCAGGGATGCCACCCACCTCCTGCCCACACAAGCCTCCTCCTCAGGCTGCCTGACCATTTTCTCTGCCCCATCCCCTCTATAGACTGTCTAAGCTATGGGCTGGGCAGCCCCTCAGGCCCAGTGCAGCTCACTGCCCTTGCCCACTCCTGCACCTCCCAGCATCTGTCACAGACCCCTGACTTTCTACTCCTTCCCTTGTTCTAGAGAGGGTGGTGGGTAGACCAGACTGAACTGTCTACTATCTAGACTTAGGTCTGAGCCCTGGCTCTACCAGTGACCTGCTCTATACCTTGGGCAACTACCTAATCACTCTGTGCCTCAGTATTCTTAACTGAAAAATGGGTTAACAATATCATTCACAGACTGCAATGAGACATAAGTGAGATAATGTATGAAATGCGGAAGCTCACGGCCAGCACATGGTACATATTAACAGCATTCGTTCTCTTCCCTACACTTCCTTTCAGACAGCCCACATCCACAGATTCTAGGAGAGCCTAGTAAGTTTGGATAGAGCCATGGCCTTCACTGCTAGGGCTGTCCCCTGTCCTGGGCTTCTTTAGAGAGCACGTTCTTGGGCAGGCACACACATTCCCAGGGCATGCAAGTACCACACATATTCAATGTGTTTTCACAGAGAGCCCAGGTGCACCTTACTGGTGTATAATCGCACAACCTGTGACAACGTCCAGTTTCAGCTTTTGGGCTGCCCCCCATCTCTCTCCCTCCAGGCTTCCTGGATGGCTCTAACCCTTCAGGGAACTCACCTGACAAGCACACAGATGCATATGCACTCAGCCTGCCCCTGCTGCTAGTAGCCCTGACTTCCACAGAAGACAGTTCTCCCATGAGAATCAAGGAACAAGACTTGTAACAGCAGAAGTAGGTGGAGGGGGCTGCTCATGTTCTAAAATCATCTCCAGGGGCACAGCAGGAACAGTGTCTGTGAGCCCCACTGCTTCTTGGAGTAGATGTCCCTTCTCTCTTTGCCCCTTCCCTCCCCAGCCCCTATTACAGTACAATTCCACACAGCAAGGCGGGCACAGTGGGCAGGACTTGTCTGAACCAAAGTCCACCAAACTTGGGCTCACCATGCCTGATCGGTACAGCTGAAAAGGGTATGGGGCTGGGAGACAGGAGACCTGCACTCGGCCTGGCTCTGCCCCCACCACTGTCAGTTAACTACGGTACACAGAAAGCCCCCAATCTACTTTGGGCCTCAGTTTCTCCTTGTGCCTACTGTGTATTCAGACTACACCCTTTCATGGGCCTTCTAGAGCAGAAGGTTAGGAATCAATCACAGCTGTGCTAAGGAGAGATATCAATGCAGACATATTCTCCAGGGGATACACATTCTCCAGGAGACTTTAAAAAAAAAATTTAAGTCATTACTTTGATGATAGTCTAAAAACACAGATGGAGCCATCTCTGTGATCTTTGAGCCTGCCAAAAGATACTGTGTTTGGTGTTGTGTTTATGATGAGATCTTTGAGAGCTGAACACAAGTGCACGTGGAAGAACCCAGCCATTGCCTGATGTGTGCGATCCAACCTGCTACCCACCTATTTCTGGGACCCTGCTCTGAACCACACTCATGGGGCTTTAATCAGGATATAATTCACATACCATGAAATTCACCCAATCCATGTATGCAACCAGGGATTTCAGCCAGCCATCATCGCTATCTAATTCCAGAACATTTTCATCATCCCCTAAAGAACTCCATACCCATAGCAGTCACGCCCCATTCCTCCCCAAGCCCTTGCCTACCACTGATCCTACTTTCTGTCTCCATGGATTTGCCTCTCTGGACATGTTTGGTTTTTGACTGCCAATTTAGTTTCAGCAAAAACAAAACATAACAAAACTAAACAAAACATCTCTTACATTAACATTCTTTGAATTTTTAATTATTTTGGGCCTCTCATTTTTAATCTATCTTGGCTTCATAACTATATAACTGTTGTAAGCACAAGGTGTAGATACCTCATTTAGTGACTCTGTGTTTGAGAATTGTCCTAACAAGAATAATATAAGGGCCCATAGAGTAGACTACAAAAATGCTCTCAATTCCTCCTATTCCTGTATGTGTATGTCCCTTTGCACTACGACTTTACCACCTCTGACATCAAGATATAGTCCCTTGAATCTGGGTGTGGCCATGTAACTTGGGCCATTAGGACATTAGAAAACGATGCAAGCAGAGACTTGAAAAGTGCTTGCACACTGGGGCTTGTCCTCTCTTGCTATTCCTGAGGATCATGATGACACCAAGTGAGTAACCCAGGTTAACCTGTTGAGGACATGGCCTTGCATGACCCCAGTTGGTAGCCAGTTCCAACCACCAGACATGTGAGGCCATTCTAGACCAACAGCTCCTGAAAGACCTACCACCTGACAACAATGGCATGAGTCCATCCAGGCAGGTGAGCAGAAGAACCAGTTAGCTGAGCCCAGCCCAAACAGATGACCCATAAAACTGGAAACTAATAAACAATTATTTTAAGCCAGTAAGTTTTGAGGGGGGTATCTTATGCTGTGAAAGCTGAAATATCACCTTTAAAAGTCATCTATGTGCACAAGAAATTATTAACTATGATTTCCCCTAGAGAACAAGAGATGGAGAACAACTCCTCTTATACCCCTTTCAGACATTCTGCTATTTGAACCATGGAATGGGTTGTCCATTTAACACAAATTAGAACATAAAATAGGCCAGTCATGATAGCTCACACCTGTATCCCAGCACTTTGGGAAGCTGAGGCAAGAAGACTGCTTGAGCCCAGGAATTTGAGACCAACCCAGACAACATAGCAAAACCCTATCTCTAAAAAATAGAAAAATTACCTGGGTGTGGTGGCATGTGCCTGTAGTTATAGCTACTTGGTAGGCTGAGCCTAGGAGTTCAAGGTTACAGTGAGCTATGATTGAACCACTGCACTCAAGCCCAGGTAACAAAGAGTGAGATCCTGTCTCAAAAATAAAATAAAATAAAAGGGGTTCTCTGCCCATTATTAAACTTTGCAAAATTCTCCATACACTAGATTTTGCCCTCTGCTCTCCCAGCTTCCCCTCTGAGGACAGGGACAGGGCCCCACTGTCCTCCCCCATATCCCAGCACTCACCAATACAATGGAGGGCCTTCTCCAGTGCCTCAATCTGGATGTGCCTGGCACCTGCTGGGATCTGCACCAGTTTGAGAGCTCCTGCCACACAGGAAGATGTGGAAAAGCATTAAGCATCCTCGCCTGGGGACCCCACTGCCAGCATCTCTCACTCCCTATTGGGTAGCCAGGAATGTCTCATTTGATCACTGAACCTCTCTGAACCTCTGTCTCCTCATTTGTAAACTAGGGACAGGAACTTCTCCATGGGGTGCTGGGAGAATCAAATGGTTTGCTCTAGCTTAACATGCCCTGTAAATTTTAAGGGCCCCTGTGTGTGAGAGAGATGCTATTGTTTCCCACTTTCAGGACTCTCTTCTCTTGCTTCTACACTTTCTCCTTCTTTTTGCTCCTCTGGCTTTCTCTCTCCTTCTTTCTTCTCACACCTTCAGCTACTCTACTGAAGGGATTTAGATGAAGCAGGCACATGACTGTCCTAAGCCCACGTGGCCATCCCGATCCAATGCCTAGAAACAAGTCTTCTCAGAACCACCAACCTTCCCCCTGACAATAAAAGGTGAGGCAAAGCTGTAACAATTCCAAAGGGGAAATAGATCCAGCTCATACTAAAGGGTAAAGGACTAATATCTGGCCCTTTTCATTATTAAGTGTGGTCAACTTGGAGGTGGAAATGAAAGTCAAGGAACTCAAAGATCCTAGGAGATCAAAGTAAGAGGGGCCTGTCAAGGTTAAAAAAAAAATTCAGGTGATACAGGAAAAGAAAATTATCAGTCTAGTCTTGGCAACACTTTCAAAATTGTCTGGCCCCTCCCTCCCAGCAAAAGCCCCAGGGCCAAAGAGATGGCTCCCATCTTATCATATTGCCTAGCAGGAAAATGCTTCTTGGAGCTCCTGGGCCACAAAGTCTGGCAGCAGCATGCCCAGGAGGTGAGGTGACCAGCTGTAGCTCACCAGCCCTGGGCAGCCCAGGGAGGTCTGGAAGACAGGCTGCCAGGCTCTTCCTCCCACCCTGGGCTGTGGTACAGCAGCCAGAACCCTAGTCACCCCTCGTTGCCCCAGCCCAGCCAAGCTTACCTGCTTGCTTGGAGGCCTTGCCCAGCGTCCCCTTCACGGTCCTACAGTGAGAGTTGTCACCTCCACAGACTCCACACTTGTCATCAGCCTTCATGGACCCCACCTCCCTGTCACAGCCAACAGGCTAAAGCCAGAGGGGAGGTTAATGGGAAGAGATACCTCTCTCCTACTGCCACCCTAGACAGCAGCCCATGGCTCCTGCCCTGTCCCCAGGCCCTAGCCAGGAGAGAAACCCTGGCCTAAGAGGTATCCCTGGACAGGGCTCCAGCACAAATCTGCCTTGTGACCTGGGTGAGGCCTTATACCAAGTGTAATGATTCTTGCCATCTCCTCTCTCCTCAAACAAGCTGGGCAATAGGGGTATGTTGAGGACCGAGGAGTGTCATGCTTCCCAGGGGCAGGAGGGGCTGCAGCACAGCCCTCTGGTTTCCCTGTCCAGGCAAGGGGGAGTGGCAGGGAGGGGCACCCACCACACACTCTCCACGGGCACAGACACTGTAGGGGTCCCGGTAGCTGCAGCGTGTCCCATCATGGACCACCTGGTTCATGAACACCACATCTCCTGTGTCCTCCGACTGGCAGATCAGCTCACACTTCTGGGCATCTGTTGGGGGAGGGACCACACTAAGTTCCCAGCTAGGCTCAGAGAAAGTGGACTAGCCCAGGACATCACCCCACAGGCTGGCCAAGAAGGCCCAGGCACCAGCTCTGGGCAGTCAGGGAGTAGTAGTTGTGAAGTAGCAGCTTAAAATCCCTGCAGTGTCACTTATGATCAGCTGGTTGACCTTGGACAAATGAACTGACCTCTCTGAGCCTCAGTTCCCTGTTTTTATTACCCCTGATCAGTAAAATGCCAAATCAGGTTATTGAAATAAAATCAAGTGTTAAAATAATAATAACCATGATAATAAGCCAACACTTAGTGAAAGCTTACTATGTACCAAATATTTCTGAGATCTTTACACCTTAAAATATAACTTTAAATGCTTTTCATGAATTAACTCATTCAACCGTCTCAACATCCCAATAATGTAGGTTCTAGCCTTAGAGGAGGAAACTGAGGACCAGACAGATTAAGGAACTTGTTCAAAGCTGCATAGCCATACAGGAAGTGGTTCAGCCAGAATGCTAACCCAGGCAGTGTGGCTTTAGTCCTGCTCTGATCACTGTAACATTTCACTGACACAGGTATGATGGTGTATGTTAATGTGTTCCTAACCATCAGGCTGCAAGAAAGAAAGGAAAAACAGTGGTCTGTCCATTTACAAAATAGAGCAGCAGTCAGGGAGGGAGGGGATCCTTTCTGGTTTTAACAATTAAATGTTTTCTTCTCCATCTGTGCTATTGCTGTCCTAAAAAGGAGGTTCCAGAGAGTGTATAAACACTTGCTGTGCTTCTTAGAAAATGGGAGGTTGGGGGCTTAGCTAATTTCCTGGAATTTGCCTAAAAGTCCTGGGAAAAACCCCAAGTCCAACTGCCCCACAGGCCTCCCAGCCACTCCTCTCCACACACTCATTTGCTTTCTGAACAGATCTGGAAGGCTTTCAAAGCAAGTCTCCCTCCACCAGTTTCTAAGCAACCTGCCTAGCTCCTTACTCCTGGTGCCTGGGCCCCGAGGACACCTGCTAACTCCTTACCTCCAGCACACAGGACTCAAATCTAGAGCCAGGATCTCCAAGAGCACCTTGGACTACATGCACGGGAGCCAGATTCCTAGTGGGGCCTGGGCCGGACAGGGGTTCCAATCCTCCAGAAGATAGGGAGGCTCCCGACCAGTGTGCCCAGACAGGCAGATCTCTGACAGCAGTGGAAGCCAACAGTGGCGAGGGAGTGGTGAGCTCCCTGGACTAGAAA
This sequence comes from Otolemur garnettii, assembly GCF_000181295.1. Lineage (NCBI taxonomy): Eukaryota > Metazoa > Chordata > Mammalia > Primates > Galagidae > Otolemur > Otolemur garnettii. Next base: position 14,742,420 of record NW_003852403.1, read on the forward strand.
AAATCCAAGACACCCCCTGCAAGGATACTCTGAAATATAATGGTGTACGTTATACACCAGAGTATACTCTGGAGGAGTCTGGCAATGACAGACTTCTGAGGTCCCTTCCAACTTGAAGTTTCTCTTATTCTTAACATGAGCTGAAAAGCTGAAGTGCCTGAGGTCAACCCCTGGCTCAGGGGAGGAAAGTCCACCAGCATGGATGCACTGGGCCAAGGGCTGCATGGTAGGGAATGAGCATCTGCCCATGGAGAGGTGACAGGGGACAGATGGGATCAAAGGACTGTTAGGGATCCTTCCACTAAGGGACCATGAGTCCCATCCCTTTGCTAGATGCCCTGCTGTCCCAGGAACTATCACTGAACATGCCTGAAAATAGATGGGAACTGACACCTACATGGTCCCCAAATTCAGACCTCCTATATAAGCCCAGAGACCTATCCCAGAGCAGCCTGGAGGTGTCAGTGGGATAGTCCCTCAAGCTTCCATATGCCTACATTTCAAAATTACTTTCTTTCTTTTTGAGATAGAGTCTTGTGTTGTTACCTGGTTATAGAGTGCTGTGGCTTCATGGCTAACAGCAACCTCAAACTCTTGGGTTCAAGTGATCCTCTTGCCTCAGCCTCCCGAGTAGCAAGGACTATTGGCACCCACCATAACGCCCACCTATTTTTAAAGAGAGGGTCTTACTCTGGCTCAGGCTGGTCTTCAACTCATGAGCTCAAGCAATCGGCCTCCCAGAGTGCTAGGATTATAGGCGTGAGCCACCATGCCTGGCCTTCAAAATCACTTGCAATGACTCTGATGAAACGGCAACCCAATCAGAAAAACCTATAAACATGGCATTAATAGGACTGAGTCTCTCGGGACATTGGTTATGCAAGGTAAAGGGCACCACACCTGCCCTTGGTTTCCATGCAGGTAAAGACAGATTTCTGGAACAGCCTAACAGCTAACACCACTTCTGGCATTGGTAGCACCTCTGGGTGAAGAGCCCCTTCCTCAAGACACTTTCCTTTTATCTTCTATCATACTTATTTGTCATAAGTATGCAAATCAGGAAGGTCCCAAATGGGGCTCCAGAGATATGCAACACACAGGCCTGAATGGCTATGTCCCTTCTGGCACCCCCACTGTCCCTCCACCTTCACTGGCAAGCGCAAGGGTAGGAGGTCCTCCCTGGGCACACATAGCCCCAGCAGCTGCCTGAGGATATGAGGAGGTGACAGGGTATAGGGCGGGCTCACCATCCTCAGGCTCGTAGGGGACCCAGCTGTGCTTGGCATTCTGGTGGGTGTAGTAGGAGTTGCGCTTAGCACACTGCTGGGCCCGGAAGTCCTCGTAGGGCCCAGGACACTCTTCGCTGTTGCAGACCTGATACTCGAACATGGGCCCTGAGCACGGGCGGCCTCCATAGGCTGGGCTGCGGCAGGCACAGAGCAAAGGGGTGATCTTGCTGGCTGAGAACGCTAAGGAGGGCCAGGCTCCCCACACAGCAATTACAAGGGCCACCACTCACTTACACACCAGAGTGGGGGCTGCTGCACTCAGCCCTCCAGATCCTCTCCCCTCCAATTGTGCCACCCTTCAGGCATACACCACCTACTCTACTGTGTGTGGGTATGTGAGCATGTGAGAGAGAGAGACAGACAGGCAAACACCGGGACTCTCCGACTGAGCTGGAAGAGAAATCAGTCTTATTTATCTTTTTTTTTTTTTTTGAGACACAGTCTCACTTTGTCGCCCTCAGTAGAGTGCTGTGGACTCACAGCTCATAGCAACCTCAAACTCTTGGGCTTAAGTGATTCTCTTGCCTCAGCCTCCCAAGCAGCTGGGACTACATTGCCTGGCTATTTTTTGTTGCAGCTGTCATTGTTGTTTAGCTGGCCTGGGCCAGGTTCAAACCCGTCAGCCCCAGTGTATGTGGCTGGTGCCATAACCACTGTAATAGGGCAGTCTTATTCACCTATACTCCACTGTCACACAGGGCCCAGCACATAGTAGGCCCTCAATATATGACTCACCTACTCCTATGTGCAGCCACCCTCATTTAATATCATAATAAATAAGGAGTGGTAAAGAAACATGGACTTGGCATCAGAAGACCTGGATTCCAAGCCCTGACTGTGCAACCTTAGCCAAGTCACTTGCTGTGCCTTAATTTCCCCTTGAAGAGAGGAACCATAATCCCTCTTATTTTACCTATCTCTTAGTACATCTATGAAGAATAACAAGAAAAGTTATTTTAAAGCAATCTATATACTCTCTCCTCCAGGGCAAGAGGATTACCTAAGACACTGATACAAAGTGTCCAAGCACAGGAGATTAATAGCATTCCACTCACAGGATGCCAGAGACTCACATAGATTTTTGCACCTAAGTGCTCAGTATCCACCTAGCGCAGAGGAAGTAGGCAATATATCACCATCATAATAATAACTATAACAGCAGCTGTTGTCTATTAAGTGCTTAATCTGTGCTGGCATGGTGCTGAGAGCACACACATTATTTCATTTAAGTCTCATAAAATAAATATAGTTATTATGACAGAGGAGCTCAGTAAATGACAGCTTTGATCAAGGGGAAATTGTCAGTCATGGCTGCAAGGTGGTTTACTCAGAGCAGGGGTCCCGGAGACTTTGTATGACCCTAGCTTCTGCATCCCCTACAGACAGAAGTCCCAGAGTGTCTGTTTGGCTCACATTTGTAAAGGCCACCACGGCGATCCTACAACCCTGCAATTCCACAGTATTCATCATGCCAAGTATTCAACCCTGCTTGCGAGGCTGAGGCAAGAGAATAGCTTAAGCCCAGGAGTTTGAGGTTGCTGTGAGCTGTGAGGGGCAAGGCCAGGCCCTGTCTGTGTAGAGGTCTAGAACCCCCATGTTCCTAGAGCGAAGTGACCACATGGCCAGCCTCAGCCTGTACCTGCCTCTCATGATGCTGTTCCAGGCAGGCTGCTTCAGCCTGGGAGGTAGAGGCCATGGAGCACTTGGGCTAGGAAGCCCCCAAACATACATGGGCCGGGGGAGGGGGAAGTTAGGGGGTGCGGGGGGAGCGGAAAATCCCTACAGAGGAAATGAGAAGGGAGAAATGGCTCTCTCCATCAACGCTGAAATTCAGGAGAGGGGCTTTGATGTTAGAAAGAGGTAAGTTTAGAAAAACTAGAGGAAGATTTTTCTCCATGTGGTAGATAAAGAAACTTGGGCAAGTTTATTCTTCTAAAACATGTACAGTGAGGTTAGATGGAAGTTTAGCAGGAGGACTAGAGTCATGGGAGGGCTTGTTAAACAAACAGTCTTGGCCCACACAGACCCTGGGGAATCTTCTGCCCACAAGGGCTCCAGGTTCACCGACTGAGACACAGGCACAGATGTCAGATCTGATGGGTCATTAGTAATATAGGTGGGAGTTACCCCCCCACCCCACCCCCGCCCAGCCCCCACCAATCTCAGGTCCTTCTCCACCAGTATACACAACCACCCACAGGGCCATTCTCTCATGCACCCTCTCTCCCCAGTGCCTTCCCCTACAAGCTCCTTGCCCTAGGGAGGGGACCTCCTGCCCTGCCCACCCCAGGCAAGTGTACTCACGGGGGGTTGTCGCAGCTCCGACTTCGGGATCGCACCCCGCCCCCACATGACCTCGAACATGACCCAAACTTGGTCCAGGAGCTCCAACCTCCATCCTGGCCGTAAGTTTGCTCTGGTGACTTCCAGATGCAGTGACCTTTGAAGCACCACTGGGGTGGAGCAAAGGGCATGAGATTACCCTAAGCCTCTGCGGCCAAGGCTGCCCTGGAAGGTAGCCAGGTAGGCACCCTGCTGGTTAGTGGACACCACGGGGGAGCCCAGAGAAGAGGATGTCCAGAGCACAAGCCTAGGGCAGGAGTTGAGCAACCCTGGACACAGGGTCACCTCTCTGAGCCTGCTCCATAGCTAGACATGCCGATAACTGTACCTGCCCATGTGTGGCATGCAATGAGATAATGCCAGGCACACACAGCCCTCCAGAAATGGCAGGTAGTGTTATTAATGATTATAATAAAGTGTAGTTATTCAGTTCATCACTCCAGGAGAAATAAAGTGCTGATAGGGAGAGGAGACACAATCTCCCCACACTACCCAGAATTGATCTTGGCTCTGTACCTCGAAATCACCTTCCAGGGGCCATGATCAATTGTGTTCCCAGGAGACAAGCCAGCCATATGGGGAGGTCTTTCCATGCAGTGAAGGGGTGTGTGCATGAAGTCCGAGGCCTGGGTGTGAATCCCAGCTTGGCCATTACTAGCTGTGTGTGGCTCCTTAACCTTGTGGAGCCTCAGTTTTCTCACATGTTAAATGGGACTGTTCTAGGAACTGAAGCCAGTAACACCCGCCAAGATCTCAGCACAGTGCCAGGAAATCAAAGAAGGACCCCACTAAAGAGGACTCCCTTCCTTCTTCCTGTAGGGTACCACAAGAACCACGGCAAAGCTCTCTGGGGAACTCAGTGGTGCTCAATCATGGAATTACCCAGGGGAGATTTTATAACTCCAAATGCCTGGGCTTTACCCCAGACCAACTAAGTCAGAATCTATAGGAAACTATAATGAAGTATATTTACACACCAAAAAATTCACTCATTTCAGTGATTTTTCATAAATTCATAGAATTCTGTAACTGTCATCACTATCCAATTTCACTTGACCTTGGCCAAGGCCAAGAAGCAATACCACTATCCAATTTCAGAACATTTCCCTCATCCCAAACAGATCCTCTGTGCCCACTTACAGTCACTCCCTGTTCTAGGGGTAAGGATATTTAAAGTTCCCCCAGTGATTCCATACACAGTCAAAATCAAGAAATAGTGTTTAATTTTTGTGTGAAATTGCAACTGGGAAGAGCCTGGAATTCTCAAGCACCTGGGTAAACTTCAGAAGTAGAAACACCTGGAGCAGGTATAATCAGCCTCTCAGATCACATTTGCAATCCCAGCACTCTGAGAGGCCCAGGCGGGTGCACTGCTTGAGCTCAAGAGTTCAAGACCAGCCTGAGCAAGAGTAAGAACCTCCCCCTCCTACTCGCCACACCATCTCTAAAAAGTAGCCAAGCTTTGTGGTGGGCACTTCTAGTCCCAACTACTTGGGATGCTGAGCCCAGGAGTTTGAAGTTGTTGTGAGCTATGATGCCACAGCACTCTACCGGGGGCAAGAAAGTGAGACTCTGTCTCCAAAAAAGAAAAAAAAATAGTAATTAAAAAATAAAGAAAGCCTGCTAGGTGTAGAGTTCCCAGGTGGGGGAAGCATCAATTATCTGGGAAGAGCCCAGGAGATGGTCAGCAGGACAGGTGTGAATGGGATGAGCCTGGCTAGGGCAGAGGGCAGGCTGGTTGGTGGGTCCCCAGTGGCTGAGCTCACAGCTAATGCTAAGTAGTCACCTCTCTTAGAGGCCAGGCACAGTAGCCCATGTCTGTAAACCCAGAATTTGGGAGTCTGAGATAGGAGGATCCTTGAGGTCAGGGGTTTGAGACCAATACAAATAGACCCCCATGTCTATAAAAAAATTTTACTCAAAAGGATGAGACAGGAGGATTGCCTAGCACAGGAGTTTAAGGCTGCCGTGAGCTATGATTGCACCCCTGGACTCCAGTCCAGCCTGGGTGACAGAGCAAGACCCCCACCTCAATTAACAAAAAAATTCAATCACCTCTCTTAACACCTTGCTTCTTCCCAGCTCTCTCACTTGCTTTGACATGGTTCAGAAACTTCAGAACAACCCTGGGGGGGTGGGAAGGATGCTTGGTCAGGCATCAGCAGGCTGTGAGGGTCCATGAATGGCCTACACAGTGATCAGGGGCCAGCAATAGAGCAGATAAGGGTTTCAGACTCTGCCATAAGGTCCCCTGACAAATAAAGTCCTGGCACCCACACACCCAAGGGAGCAAACACATGCCAGTAACTATGAGAAGGCAGGTGGGAGATAACGACTGATGTGAAACAGCGATAGCAGGGGCTAGGGGAGTAGGCAGGACACTTGAAAGCTTCTCCACAACCTTTCTCTGCTAATCACTCTGGGCAAATTCAACAAGTTCCTTAACCTGTCTGTACCTCAGGCTTCTCATCTGTGAAAAGGGAAAAAGCTCTCCTGCTGGAGGGGCTATGAGATCACACTAACCTTGCCAGCCACAGAGGCAAAGGACTGCGATGTGGGAGGAAAGAAAGGGTGAGTTCATGGAACACTCCATACACTTCAACCTGCACGCTGGGCTCCCACCTGTCCTTAAGCACCGACCCCCATACCAGATAGACTTAGAGGGAGGAGCCAGGGGATTCCCTGGAACCCATGTAAGATGTTGGGCACCCACACCCCAGGAAGGCCACTCCTTCTCCCACTGCAGACCCGGCAGGTACCTTGCCTGGTGCACACCCGGTCCCATCCAGTGGGGGCCCCTTCTTGGTCTTGCAGAAGTATGGGTTGTCAGGGTGGCTGCACCACAGCTGCTTGCAGGGCTCAAACGTCCTGAACTGCGTGGCAAGGGGATGCGGTCACCAGGCTGGACTAGCTCTCCAGCTCTGACGCGTTGTCCAAGGGGCAAAGGGCAGTGACAGAGAGAGAGGAGAGCACTGTGGATGCTGGTGCCCACAGCACTGCAGGGAAGGCAGTGAAGCTCCACTCTATCCCCAGGGGCCCTGCTTCCTCCACACGCCTCCACTCCCTCCTACTCTCTCCAGGCCCCCCTCCCCGCCTTTGCAGAAGCTCTTTTGTTACAGAGCTTGGACTTGGACTTGTGGATATGGACTGGTCTGAACCCACAATACCCCTGAACCCTGTGCAGGTGGGGGGTCCCTGAGAGGGCTATTGATTTCTAGCCCAGACCACTCAGCACCCAGAAGGTTTGAGACTCCATCACCCTCTAACTTGGACACCAAGCTGCACCAGGGGCTCATAAGATTATGTTTCAGGTTGTCCAGGAAAGCCCCAACTTCCTTAATATTCTCCCACCACCCCCTACCCGCCAGACAAGTGTCCTACACATACATCTCTCAGGCACTGAAATCCACATCTCAATCCTCCATCTGCAAAGGCTGTCAGACCACATGTCCCAAGGGTGGATGGCCTGGACAGTGGGGAGGGTGACCACATACGAAGGATGCTCATGGTACCAAACGGGGCTTCCTGGTTCTGCAGAGGTTGAGGGGGCTGCACTCCCAGATAAGGGGTATGAAGCACCTGAGTTACCAAGGCCTGCCCCCTTCAGAAAGCCCCGACCTCGAGAGGTCCCATGTTACAACAACCTAGCCTGGGCCTGGTTAGCAGTCGTTGGGTCCTCTCCTGAGTGGCTCTAGCTGGTCTCCAGGTTCAAGGTCTCCCCCGGCCCTGTCCCACAGGCTAGTAAAAGGGCTGTGCTCCCTTGTATCTATGTCCTCACGCCTGGGCAGCAGGGGCATAGAATCCACCCTGTCATGCAGAAGGTAAGGAGTGAGACGACAATGTCCTTCCTAATACCTCAAGGGTGTAGGAACAATTGCTCCACCAGCCCGGAGCCCAGCACCTCATCTGACACCTGGATGGCCTCACAAGTCAGCTGCCCAGGTTAGGAGCCTCCGCAGGAGTCTCTTGGCTGCCCACACTCTCCTTTCCTGCTTTCCCACCTTTCTCAGAGCTAAAGTAATCTCAAGCCGTAGTACACACTCACCCCCACAGGTGTTCACTCTGCATCCCCCCAGGGTGGCACTACACCCGTGGGCCTACTGACAAGCTTTGCAGAAGGTGCCCCAAGAAGGACCAGTCTGGGTGCCCCTGGCCTGGCAGAGGCTGGGTGGGAGCTCACCGCCAAGCAGGTCTGGTATCCACTGCCGAAGTCAAAGCGGCACTGCTCGTCCATTGAGTAGTCAACCCCAGGCAGCTCCGGGGGCTGGGGCCAGGTGGGCTCAAAGGGGTCGTCAAGGAGGCAGTCGTAGGAACTGCCGGAGCAGGCAAGGAGGGTGAGCCGGGCCAGTGGAAGGTAGTCCCTGCTGTCCTCTCCCAGGGGCTGGGGTTCTAACAAGCAAGGCCTGCATCTGCTGCCCTGTGCCTGGAGCCGTGCCTTCCAGGGAGGACAGGCCACCCTGAGCATTTTCCTTGTTTCCCTGGTGACAGGGTCAGGGAGAGGTGGGGTGCAGACTCTGTCTGCAGCCAGGGCAAGGACCCCCAGGACTGGAGTTAGGAGCCTAGTTTGCAGCTGGCTTATGGGGTCAGTTTTGCCTATTTTAAAGGGATACATTACAGCCAAGATTAAGGGCTGATTCACTGCACTGAAAGAGGAAGGCCAGCTCAGCATACAAGACGCACACAGGGCAGGCTACCCTGGCCAGTCTACCCTATGAGACTGTATCTCTGCCTCCATGTGCCCAAACCCAGTCTGGTTCCCTTCTTGGGCCTTAAGCTCCTGAGTCTAAAGCTTGTGTACCTGAATGTCCCTGAAGACCCTGCAGCTGACCAGCCACGCAGAGTTGGGTACATAGGACTGGGGCCAGGAACAAGCAGGGAGATGGGGGAGCAGGAAGCACCGTTTGGCGTGCCTATCCCTCCGGGGCCTTGGGGAGACAGTGGGATCCGGCCCTCCCCAGTGGCTCCTCATCTTCAGCACACATAAATATCACCTACATTAAACCCAGATTCCTAGACATAACCTTACAGACTCTAACTCACCATCTTGGATGGGGCCAGAAGATCTGCATTCTTAATTGGAACTTATGCAAGTGATCACACCTTAAAACTAGGCTAATCCACTTGGGACGCTAATGGGAGTGTTTAGGCTAAAGGTGGAGAATGGGGCACTGATTTTGGGGAGACAGTGGCTGCGTGACCTCTGCTCAGAGTGGCCGGCTGCTTGCTCCCCTGTCCCAGCCCCGAGGTTGGAGGTAACCTACGGGAGGTAGCGGCTGAGCTCCAGCTTACTGCAGCGGGACCAGTGGAAGCGGTGGAAGGCCGCCTGCACCAGGGGCGCCATGACACTGCCCAGGCTGGTCTCGTCTGCGCAGCCGTTCCCCTGCCCATCGTGCTCCATGCCGAGCCTGGAAAAGAAGGCAGAGGAGGCCTGAGCCATCCTGGGAAGCCTGCTCCTGGGAAAGCAGGCAGGCTGGAAGACCCCGGCCTCAAGTTCCTGGCCATGCAGCAGGGAGGATCAGCCCTCTCTCGCCAAGGCTGCTGGAGGGAGGCTACCAGCAGTGGAGTTGGGCTTATCCTGCCCTCCAAATCTTTGCTGCCGCTCTTCTCTGCTCCCAACACCTGCCCCTCCTAGAGTCCCACCCACATCCTCACAGCTTCCAAGATCAGCTCAGGCTCCAATTGGACGCTGGCCCTGTGGGCTGCCCTCCATAGCAGAGGCCACCTATCCCACCATTAACAACTTACAGCCATTTTCTGTCTTCCCATCAGCCCAAAGGCCTTTGAGCTCAAAGATGGGGTCTCATTCAATTCAACCTCATTTACTGAGCCTGTGTGCCCACCTCTTATGCTTCTCTGAGACTCTGCAGGACTGGGCAGAGAGCTATGCACATGTCTTCAGGCACTAACTTCATAACAGTTTACACTGAAGTTTGCTCTTGACATTTACATCTCGCCTTGCTCACTAGGCAGACACACAGGAGTCTAAGCTTGACCTTGTCTCTCCACAGGGGATGCGGGGCTCAAAGGTTTCCCTGGTGTCAGCCCCCATGATGCCAAGGTAGAAAGGAGGCCCCACCTTCCACCAGGCGCACAGCTGGGATGAATTCATCAGGGCTGCCAGTGTCCCTTGGTCCTACCCTCGTGGACACTGGACAGTGGTTTGGCTTGTTTGTCTCCACCCAGCACATAGCTTCTTGAGGGCTTCTCTGCCCTGTTCTCCACCATGGCCCCATTCCTAGGCTCAGCACACAAAAGGTGCTCATACTGGTTGAATAAATAAATAAATATATTCTAAATAAAATTCAAGCTGCAGGATTAGACAAGCCAGCATTCTACTGTGCCCATTACCTGAGCGTTCAGCAAGCCTGTTAATGATGGGCCAGAGAGGACCGAGCACCAGCCTGGGCTGAACAGGTCTCGGAGGGTCTCAAGGTACAGAAGGAATGGAGGCAAGCCAGGGATGGAGACCATCCAGAGATAACCGGCCCCTGCTTGTGATGGGGACACTACTACTGACCTGCACAAAGGCTAGGCCACATCTGGTCCCCCACGGCCGTGGGATTTGGAGGTTGGACCCAAGGCAGGTCTGAGCTGCTGTCCTGGCCCCTTAGCTCTGTCTATGTCAGGGCAGGGCCTGCCTCCACAGGCAGCTCCAGGAGGCCACACCTCTGGGACAGGCCAGCTCCTCTAGCACCTCCACTGGGACTTGGGCAGACTTGATCTGAAGTGCAGCCACCCATAACCACACAACTCAGTGGAGCTCACAACCACAGCCCCTCCCGCCCTACTGGTGCTACTTACACATGGCCAGTCTCATGGGCCACCACAAAGGCCGATGAGAAGCCATCCTCATGGTTAAGGGCACAGCTTCTCAGGGGGTGACACATGCCAGTGACGGGCGCATAACCTGTGGAGGAGAGGGAGAGAGGGCAGGTGAGGTAGGACACACTGAGGTCTGTGCCCAGCCTGGCCACCTGATCAGTGCCAGGGGGCCCCTGGAGAAAGAAGGGTCTCTCAAAGTTCCGCACAGCAGAGCAAATCTGGGCCAGTTGCCTCCACATCCCAAAGCTTGATGGCTTCCCTCTTGGCCTACAGCTTCCCAGGGTCTGCCAGCCCCCTCCAGACCAGCAGCGGGATTTCTAGGAAGCCTGTGCACGCTTGCTAGTCCCACTGTCAATCAACAAACAGGCTCCAGTTGCCTTCTGCACAGGAGTCGGGGGGTAGAACTGTTAGGTCATATGGGGAAAACAGAGCCACCCTCACACTTAGAGAACTGCAATTTAACAGGGAGATGATTCAATGAGGTGAGGGCCTGAAGCACTAGCACCCAAGTAGGGATGTAGGGATGATTTGGAGGAAAGGGAATAGTTTTGACTGAAGGGGTGAAGGGGACCAGGGAATGACTTAATGGGGCAACAAAGGGCAGCCGAGACAACTCTCAGAAGGTGGGAAGGCATGGGCAGAGGTGCACGCAGGCCACCAGGGACCATGGTAGCACAAGGGGCTGGTGGGAGAGACAATGCAGCCAACAGTTACTAAGCTCTGTTGTGTACAGGGCCTGGGTCCTAATAGCCTCCAAGGCAGGTGAAGACAGACAGTACATCCCTTCCTGGGTCTGCAGTCCACCAGCCAGAGCCTCCTCTGACTTAAGAGTTGCTGACTTTTATTTGCAATGCCTTGGGGAACATATTAATAACAAGAAGCTGCAGCTGAAAGGTTTCTGGGACCTCTATTTCCTGGAACTCTGGGATTTGCTCCACACATGATGTGAGTTCCAGCATATATATGTGTGCATGCATGCATATCTGTGTCTATGTGTGAACGCTGTGTGTGTGTGAAAATGTGCGCAGTTCTCTGCATGTGCAGGTGCATTTGTGGTCTTCACCTGTGTACCCCGTAGTGTCTATCTGCATGCGTG
>NW_003852403.1:14754081-14756203 GCF_000181295.1 Otolemur garnettii
CCCTTCAGGCAGGCAGGGCTGGCTGATTCATTTCTAACATTAAAGCAGGAAAAATAGAAAGTGCTCGTTGTGGAGTCTGGACATTCAGTGTGAGTCTCAGATCTGTCTTCTCTACTAAGTGTCATGGGCAAGCCTCATTACTGGTATGGGCCTCAGTTTCCCGATGTGGAAAATGGGGTGATCAAAGCTGCACATGTTTGCTGAGTGCTTACAGTTGTCAACACCCTGTCATAGACATTCCATGCACCTTTTGGCCCATTTAGCCACCCTGACACGGGGGCAGGCCAACATTATCATCTTCCCCACTGGTCTGTGGGGACAATCCAGGGAGAGGAAGAGCTCTTGGACCACTGGGCCAGTGAAGCATGGAGCTGGAGGCAGAGCAGACTTCCTTTTCTGCAGCCCCCCAAACCCCACCCTAGGTGCCCCATATTCTGCCACACAGACAGAGGGACACAGTGTGGGCAGAAGCATTTTGAAAACTACTAGGGATCTTCAGGCAGCTGAGCCTTGGGACGTCAGGCACAGGGTCCAGGGCCTGACCACTCACAGCTGCCTGCAGGGTCCACCAAGATAGTTGGTGGGAGGGCTTAATTCCCTGTCCCCAAGAAATCATTCTAAAGCTTGCCCACATCTCTACCCAGGTCCCGTCCCTTCAGACCTCCCTGGGGTAGGCCCCAGAGACAGCCTGTCTCTGCACACACCTGGCCACAGCAAATACAGTACCTGCGTACCTGAGGGCCCAAAGTCCTGCCGTGTGAGGAAGACAACGTGGTCGTGGTTCTCTGCATGGCCAGGGTCCTGGCGCCGCTGGGAATGCGCCCAGCGACACACCTGCTCCAGGCTGCGCGAGGGATTCCCACGCTCGATCAGGCTCAGAGACTGCAGGGGCCAAGGGGAGGGTCAGAGCCCTAGGTCACAGGGGCCTCTCTCTTACCAGTATAGGTGGGAGGCAGAGGCCCAGGGGACCACAGTACACATCCCACGGTCATCAGCTATCCTCACTCCATGGCCGTACACAGTCCTCCCTGCTGCAGGGAGTGTGTGTCTGCTCAGCACTGTGCCCAGATGTGCTGGGGAAGTTGACCACAAGACTTCCAATCCCCTCACGTAAGGGGCAGAGGCTGTTCTGAACTTCTCTTCTGTCTGACTGTCCACTAACTTATTTAATTTTCACAGCAGCCCTTAGATTAGAGGAATATTCCATTGTTTCCCCCATTTGGGGGGAAATAAGAGGCTGACTGGTCTAAGATTGCAAAGCCTGGAGCACCGGGCTCAACCACCATGGACTTGCCTCCATTGCTGCCCCACTCTAAGCCCTGCTCCCCTGTTCCTCAAGGTGGGGAGCCTCCTGGTCACAGATACAGAGTCATCACCTTCTCCGACAGAGAGTCTCCATAAAGCCCTGCTTCCCACCTCCACAGGCCTCCAGTCTAGTGGTCTCAGGACAGAAAGTCTCCTGGACACTTGTCCCTCCAGCCCACAGCAAGCTGGTCCATCAGTCTGGCCTACTGCCCTTCCCCCTCCAGACTCTGCCTGCCAATAAGGGGTTTACCTGACGGTAGCCAACCATGATCAAGCGGACAAGAGCAATGTTGATGTGGACACCCAGGGACTCATCATGGTAGACCTCATCCACCTGCAAGAGAGTGCAGTTTACGGGGAAGCAGACATTCCTTGCAGACCTGCCACACGCCAGGTACTGGGCTAGGTACCAACCACAAGGCAGCTGTTTCCATCACCACCTTGGCCTTCTTAGGCAGGCATCTGATCTTTCCTCTACAGAGGGAGAGACGGCTGACAGGGGCAAAATGCCTTGTCCAAGGATACCCAGACCTGGGATTCAAACTCAGCAACTCTAACCAAGCCTCACACCTTTCCATGTCGCTGAAGAGCCTCTTCTAGAAACGATACCCAGAGCAGGGAACCTCAGGCCACTTGTGCTAACATCCCCGTGTACCCTTCCTCTCACCACAGAATGATGTCTGTCCCAGAGTGCCCAGGCCCTGGGGAGGCAGCAGAGGTCACTTCTCCAGGGCAAATCCAGGGGCAAATGTGCTCAGGACCGTCGGAGCTGCAGTACCTGGGAGCTTGTTATAAATACAAAGTCTCAGGCCCCACC
>NW_003852403.1:14756492-14763237 GCF_000181295.1 Otolemur garnettii
CTGAGCCAGGATCTGCATTTAAACAAGATTCCTGGGTGATTCTCATGCCTGGTCAAGTTTAGGGGAGCACATTCTAGATAATTCCTTCCTCTCAGAGGCCCAGGGACCTGTGGGCAGTGCCTTGCGCAGTCCTCTGCACTGCTTTCCTCAGGAAGCCCCTGGACAATATCCGTGGGAGGTGGACACTCAGCTTCTGCTTATCCACCCCAAGGAGAGGGAGCTTACTCTCTCCCAAGGACACTCATGTCCTGAGCTGTCCCATTAGACACTTCACCTTTTTTTGTTTCAAATAATATAAAATATAAACATTTTACTGTAAAAAAATTCAAAACTACCAAAAAAAGAAGAAAATTAAATCACCCACCCTATTATTAGCCAGATATATAAAAACCACAGTTTACATACTTCCTGCCACACGTATATATAGGTGTGTGCCTTATTCTACAAAATTAGAATTATATTAAATAAACTATATTTTGCTTATTTCGTGGAATATTATTCTGGGTATTTAAAAGCATAATTTCTAATGTTTGCATGTGGCAGGACATCACTTATGTTAACTAATCCCCTTGTTGGACCCTGAGAGACTTAGAGAGGAATGATGTGCCCCAAAAGAGAAATGACTTGCTCCCTGAGTCAGTGTTAGCACACAGCAATGGTGAAGCAATGCCACTACTGCGAGTGTTGGGGTCAAACCCCAGCTCGCTTGGGGCATAGGAGGTAACCCCTAAGAACCTCTGACTCTTTTTCTATAGAATAGGGACAATAATGGCTGTCATATGGATGGCATGTATGGACATGTGGAAACCACCAGTGCACCACAAAAAGCACAGAGGCCCCCTGGGATGGTCAGAGGAACCCAAACTGGCACTCCTTCCCGCAGGCTTCCCAGAAGCAGGGATGGAGTTCCATGACTGACCTTCTTCTCACTACCTCCATCTCCCCACACACTCCAGCCACCAATTCTTTTCATTTCCACTCATCAACAGGGGAACCATCCTATAATTCACAAAGGGACTGTTGTCCACCACACGGAGAGGAGTAGCACTTCCAACCACACATGTGACACTCCTACCAGGAGGGGAGAGCCAGGAGAGGAACTGGAGATGTGCTCCTGGGCTAGCTCTTTACAGCCTGCCTGGGCCAGCCAAGGATGGAGCCAGGTTGTGGGCACAGTGCCGTGGCAGCAGGAGCCACACATGCCACAGAGCCCCAGCCCCAGCCCACCCTCCCAGTGCCCAGACCTGGCAGCTGCCCCAGTGCATGAATGGGCAGACTCACAGCAGCCAGCATCAGGCTTCCGCCACAGGCCTTCCTGGCGCCTGTGTCTAAATCCAACTGAGTAGTGAGACCAAAGACCAGCGCCCGCTGCGGGAAAACAGCTCCCTGCCAACACCCCACCAAAGGAATGACGACAGCCCAGGGGTGGCAGGGCTTCCTTCCCACTCCCACCCCTCCCCAGCAGGAGCAATGGTCTCATGGGAACAAATTCTCCAATGCATGGAGACAATGCCCTTCTCAAACCCCACACCTTGGACTTATCCTAGCAAGAACTGTGGGATGGAGGGGAGGGGCAGTCAGTCACACACACGCTCTCTAGCAGAATTCCAACCTAAAGATTCTTTGCCAATCACTGAAGTGATCATCAATCTGCAACAGAAACAACCCTTAAATAACTGTGACTTCCTGCTCTTCTGACATAGGAACACAACCTCCTGGGTATGGCCAGTGTGCAGGCCTCCCTGATGTGTGCTAGAAGCAGACCATGGATGGCCACAGGCAATGCATACTCTGCATGGCCACATCTGTGCCCCATACATACACATATAAGCCCATGGGTCATCCTGGGAGCAAAGGAAGAGAGGAATCATCACTGCATTTGGGTGGGGGTATCTGCTGGGCCTCTGGGCATTTGGAAGTACCCCAGGGTTGCTGTCTTCCTCCACACATCTCTCCTGTAGGGTGGACCAGGCAGATTGCTGCTGGAATCCTGCCATATTACTCACTTCTGTCCCTCCCTCACCAAGCCAGAACCACTCATCAAGGCCTCCATGACCCTTGTTGCTTCAGCAGCTACCATTCCCAGCCTAGGACACTGGGGGTCCTCACCATGGGACTGGGGGCTGCTGCCTCTCTGGGCAGAAGCAGAACTGAGCAGAGCCCAACTGGGCCATACTGGTAGGAATTTGAAGGGGGCCTCCTGATGCACCTCCCCTTTCCAGGTAACTGATGTAGACACAGATGCTAAGCGGAAAAGGATGTGCTACCTGGAGAGTCCACTCAGCACTCAGAAGTGCCCTGGAAGCCAAGGCTCAGGTGACTGGTATATCAAGCTCTGCAGCACACACCCACTCCCCATGGATGGAGAAAAGGGAGACGGTCTGCATACAGCAAGAGGGTTCAGAGATGTCTTGCTTGAGGAGCTGGGATGGTGCCTGAGCCAAGAAGACTTAAAGCTTGGGAGAAGAAGGCAACAGCCAGGCGGAGCTGCCAAGAGAACCCTAGGACCATTGGCAACCAAAGTAACTGAGACCCATAGCTCTGGTCCGAATGTCTGTGTTCCCCAAAATTCATATGTTGAAATTATAAGGTGATGGAGCCTCTGGGCAAAGCACTCCTGAATGGAATTAGTGCCCTTATAAAAGAGACCCCAGAGAGACCCTCGCCTTTACCACCATGTACGACCCCAGTGAGAAGATGCCATCTATAAGCCAGGGGGTAGGTTCTCACCAGATATCAGATCGACTGGCTCCTTGAATTTAGACTTCTTGGCTTCCAGAACCATAAGAAGTAAATTTCTCTTGTTTATATGCTTGCCCAGTTTATGGTTTTTATTCCCCATCTGATGGGGAATTTCCTTCCAGCCAGAATTCACATGCCTCTGGCTGTGGGGAACTCTCAGCCACTAGAAAGTTCTCTGGGCCAAGAGCCCTGTTCAGCCTTCCCATCCCCCTTCTCCCCTTGAAGTTCCACTGAGCATTCCCTTCCTGGGAAAGACAGTAACCACAGCCTCTTGGGGACTTCTCTCTAAGCCCATCTCTGTCAAAAGGAAAATCTCACAGGCAGCAAGAGAGAGACCACTCACCAAGGAACGACCATTAGGTTAAGAGTCCATTTTCAACAATGGAAGACACTGAATTAATACCATAAACTACCAACCTAGAATCCTGTACCCAGAAAAACCATCTTTTAAAGATCATGTTGAAAAGAAAACATTATCAAATAAACAAAAACTGAGAGAGTTACAGAGACTCCACTAAAGAAATTGAAGGAAAGATGGGAAATGACCCCAAAAAGAAAGTCTAAGAAATGAATAGTTTTAAGGCTATGATAGGAGTAGGGTTCAGTGATGAGAAATAGTTTGGTCTTTTCTTATACTAAATAAGGATTATAAAAATAAACTGTTTCTATTTTACCTATTTTCTCCTCCATTAAAAATAAAGGTAGGGTTGGCCCTTCTGAGTCCCCTGGTCAAGTCCTCTGGGGCCCTGGCATGCTCACCTGCACACACTCCTATTACCCCCAGACCATGAGTAGGAACTTCAATGGCTTTGCTTTGGCTAGAGCTTCCTGGAGGCTTTGCACAGGCTAAGGAGGTGGTTTGACAAGGCTGCCACGTCTAGCTAAACTGCACAGGCTGCCTGGCACATGGCACCACAGCCAAGAGGCATGGCTACCTGGGAGACCCAGGACCCCTGCCCCTCTAGAACACACACACAGGCGGCTCCCTGGCAGGCTCTAGCCTGGCTGTGCACTCCAGGACCTGGCCTGTTAGCCTTGGTCCTCCATGGCTACTTCCCAAATGCTGGGGTTGGGGGAGGCCAGGGAACAGTTCAGGGGAACTCTGGGATTGCTTATTGCTGCAAGGCACACCCACAGTGCAGAAAAGAACAGTGTGTCCACTTCACTCACTTCTCACCTCTGAGCCAAGTTCAAAGTCACCCTTGCCAGGACCCCCAGGTGAGGTTCAGCATATACCTTGACCTGAGATAGCCACTGGGTGTATACAAGAAAAACAAAGGTCAGGACTCTCGCTTGCCAGAAGGAGAAGCAGCAGCAGCAAAGGGAGAGCACCTCCCTTTCTGCTCTGGGTACAGAGGGAGGCGCTGCTATTCCCTAAGCACCTACTGTGTGCCAGGCACTGCACTTGGCATACAGCTGCACAAAACCTCATGGGAAGAGGAATAATTCCCATCTCATAGGCAAGAAATCTGAGGTTCAGAGAGGTTAAGTAATTTGCCCAAGGCCACCTGGCTGGAAGAGGCAAAAACCAGGATTTGAAGTCAGATCTCTGTGACTCGAAGGCCTCTACTCTCAGCCACTGTGCTCAGCTGCTGTCCAGAACTAGTTTCAGTGACAGGGAAGCTGGGGTGGGCTTTCTCTGACCTGGAAGAGAATACAAGGAGAGGTTATGACTCAGAGGAAGAAGGCAAGTCCTTGCCCTAGGCCTATAAGCCTGGCTCAGTGGATCACAGCCTCAAGAGGCAGCAGATAGAAACGGAGCTGCAAGGCAGTGATTGTGAACACTCTGCCCCAACAGCACACTCGTGCTCTTCAAATCTGCATCTCCTCATCCTCACTTCACAAAATGTGGGCTTCCTGGCTAGGGTGGGGATATGGAAAGAGTCCTTCTTCTCAAATAATTTACAGACTCATGGGGATAAGGGACACTGGTGAGACAGATGAAGCCGGTTCAGTGGAGACAAGATCAGGGCAGGGCAGAGGAACCAGCAGGGAAGAACCTGCCCTCTCGGGCTTTGAACACAGGGTAGCCTACAGAGAGACAAAAGTGGAGGGAAACACCTTCTAAGTCAGGGATGGGAGAGGAGAGAATAACCCAGGGGCCAGGAAAAAATGGGCAAAGCGTGAGAAGAGAGGCAGGCTCCAGGATGCCTCGACCACATTCTCTGGGTGCTTCAGAATATTCTCTCCTACTGTCAAACATATACCCTGACTTCTGGTTCCCAAAAAGGCCTTCTTAGTTCCAAATACAGGGTGAAGGTGGGGTTCCCCGTTTAGTAAACAGCAAGGTGGACAGCCAGGGTGTAGCTGTAAGAACCCCTTCCCTGTTCTCCAGTGATCCAGAATGACCAGGCCCTCTTAGGATCCCTCATGGCACCAGGCTCCATGGGTGTGGGAGCTCTGTGTTTATCTTCCTGTCCAATAAGAGGCTTGACTCCTAAGGCAGGAGTACCTGGCTTCAGCCTGCAACCGGAGAGAGACATCTAGGCCCCTGGGGAGCCCATAGGAAGGCAGCTGGCAGCCTTCCCTTCAGCTTGACAAGCCAAGCCAGCAAAGTAGGGGCAGGGGAACCAGAAAGGTCTCAGCAACCCCAAGTTCCCTCACTCCTAGGGAACATTCCTCCCGAGGAGTTACTGAACAGAAGGTCCACTGATGGCTTGGCAGCCAGGTTCAGGCAGGGCTCACAGGGAGGCGCAGAGGCAAGTGCCACAAAATCAAGACCCTGGGTTGCTAAGTCCCCTACGCTCTTATTACACTGCAGCCCACAGATACCTTCTTGCATCACCTCACTGAATGTTCCTGGCAACTTGTCTGGATAGATAGATATACTATTCCTATCATTTTTAAAATAAACTTTATTTTAGAATAGCTTTAGATTTCTAAAAAAGTTACAAGGAAAGTACAAAGACCTCCCATACCCAGTTTCCCCTGATATTAACATCTACCATTACTATGGTACATTTGTACACAATTATGGACCAATATTGACACCTTACTGCTCACTGAAGTCAATATTTTGTTCAGATTTGCCTAGTTTTCCCCAAATGTCCCATTCTTCCTTCAGGATTCCATCCAAGATGCCATATCACATTCAGTCTCCATATATCCTTAGGCTGCACTAGACAATTTCTTCTCCATGACAGTTTCTCTGACCTTCCTACTTTTTCGGATGACCTTCAATTAACAGTTTTGAGGATTACTGGTCAGGTATTTTATGTGCTCCAATTTGGATACATCTAATGTTTTTTCATGGTTAGACTGGAGCCACGGGTTAGGGCATCAAAGAGTGGGGAGGTAAAGTGGGGTGTCAATCCATCATGTCAAGGGTGCATGCCACCAATTTAGCACTATCGATACTGACCTCGATCACCTGGCTGAGGGTGATCAGGGTTTTTTTTTTGCTAAAAGTTGCCCCCTGTTCTCCCCTTTCCATATTGAACTCTTTTAGAAGAAAGTCATAATATGCCATCCCCAGTTAGGGAACAGGCAGTTAAAATCCACTTCCTGAAGGATGGAGAATCTACATAAATAATTTGGGATTCTTCCACATGGAGAGTTGTTCCTTCTCCTCCCACATATTCAATCATTTATTTATTTACCGATATGAATGCATGTTTATTATTGATATATGATTTGGGCTATAATTCAATGCCACCTGACTGATTTTGTTGCTCAGATTGTCCCAGCTTTAGCCATGGAGAGCTCTTTCCGTTGGCTCCTGTGTCCCTTACTCACTCCCCCCCACACACACACTCTTTTGGGGGATTTTTTGTTTTTGTTTTTAGCACTTTGTTACCTTCTACTATATAAAATGTTCCAGGCTCATCCATATATTCCCTGCCCAAGTCCTAGGGTCACCTGTTTCTCTAAGGACCTCCAAGGAAAATGACATGCTATCCGTGTTTTCATGGGGAGAAAAACAGCCCAAAGGGATGAGGAAGCTTGCCCAAGGATGGTAATCACAATCAGAGGTCAAGCCCAGGCCTCTGAAGACCTTCCCTGG
>NW_003852403.1:14763438-14774633 GCF_000181295.1 Otolemur garnettii
GTGGCAGTGGTGGTGTGGCTGCTACTGCCTGTGTAAGCAAGAACCTCCCTGTTATGCCTGGTGGCTTCTCAACCACAACCCCACAGCATTTTAAGTAATGAACTATCTCAGGAAGGAATGTGAGTCCTGGGTGTTGTCTGAAAATATCCCATAAGATCAAGAAGACACCAGCCTCAAATCCACAAGTTGGGTGACTGTGGCTTGGATGGAAATCCAGATTGATGACAGCGGAACTGTCAGTCAGCACCACCCCTGCTCCCCATGGCACAGAGGACAGTGCTTCAAGGAAAAGTGCACCCTCTGAGGTCCATGCTGAAAAGTGACTTGGAAGGGTTTCATGTTGTCATCCGTCTAAGAGTGGCATGTGATAAAAATCTAAGTTTAATTTAGATCTAAGCTCCTGGGGTACGGTAGCTCCCGTCTGTAATCCCAGCACTTTGTTTGGGAGGCCAAGGTGGGAGGATCGCTTGAGGCCACGAGTTCAAGAGCAGCCTGAGCAACATAGCAAAATCTTATCTCTACAAAGAATAGAAAAATTAGCTAGGCATGGTAGCATGTGCCTGTAGTCCTGCCTACTTGGGAGGCTGAAGCAGGAGGATCATGCAAGCCCAGAAGTTTGAGACTACTGAGCTATGATGATGCCACTGCACTCTAGCCTGGAAGATGGAGTAAGACCTTGTATCAAAAAAAAAAAAAAACAAAAAAACTAAGTGTTGATAAAGCATTATACCAGAGTTTAATTGGTAGTTCTTTTTCTTAAGTACATAAAATAATGGGGCAACTGACAATCAATGGGTCTTAGATTGTATGATAAGTATGTGTTCACACACATGAATTTTTCTGTGTATACTTAATTTGGTGTGGGAAGATACATGTGGATGCGTGATCTATGCAAACACATGTATTACACATATGAGTGACTGAACATGTACATGTGTGTTTGCATGTGTGTGACTGCATACACAACTGTGTGGGTATCAGCAATATGCTGCTGCTTGCGCCTAAGATCTCTGCCTCCCAGTCCCTCTGGCGCTGTCCCATGCAGTAGCCAGAGCTGGATTCCGTTTTCCCTGGGTTGGGACACTGAGATCTCACCAGGGTATCATGCTTGCCTACGTGCCATGTTGGCAGGCCCTGCCTCCAAGGTCACCAGTGAGGTCTTGGAGGCTGAGGCTGCTCTCGGGGTGGGGGAGGAGGGTACTGAGTCTTTTGATGATTCTCAGTTGCCATGGGCTCAGCTGGTCCATCCTCCCCCAACTCCCAAGTTCATGATCATGCCCTGTATTTCAAAGGCCTGGAGTGGGCTGCAAGTGAATATTTTCAGCTGCCTTTTAGCCTGCTCACCTCGTCAAGGTGTGGCTGCCTCGGGGACTCCCTGGAGCCTACTGCTGGCCTGGGCAGCTGTTCCTAGGACCCAGCTGCTCAGCCCAGACTATGCCTAGGCTATTTGTGCAGGGTGGCTCCCAAGGTCCCAGGGACAGACCCACCCAGCCTAACAGTCCCTTTTACGAGTCCACAATGCTCAGCATTTATCTCCCATGACCTCTTTGTGCCATGCAGCAGCCTTGATGTCCCAGGTTGGCCTGGCTGCATGCAAAGAGAGGCAGCATGGAGGCTTGGGAAGGCCCCAGCTCTGCCGCTCCTCACTGCTACATGACCTCGTCCGTGGCATGGAGAGAACATGCCTCACAGAGACGTGAGGGCGGATGGGAAGCCAAGCATCAGGGATTTGGAACTAGGCCGGGTCCAAAGCATGTGCTCAACCCACGGCATCTCCTACTTTAAAACCTCTACTTTCCACTCTGGAAGCCCACTAGATTATCCCAGAAATAGAATTTCAGAAATCTGACCCTGAATATGCAGACTGAGAAGCTGTACATGAAAGCACAGTGTGCACCGTGACATCTTCTTCACAGGGAGGGGCGCTCGTGCCAGGAACCCTAGCACCCCTCCTTCCACTGTGTGTATGCACTGCCCTCTCCCCAGTGGGTTTGCTGTGAAATGTGAGAACCCATGTGTGGCACTCAGAGCTAATACCATAGGGCAGGGTCTCTCCACCTGCCACTAGGGACTATGTGACATTGGTAATTCTCAGTTAGGGCAGCTGTCCTGTGTGCTCAGGGTGTTTAGCAGCACCCCTGGCCCCTATAACCAAAACAAAATCTCCAGATATTACCAAATGTCCCCAGTTAAGAACCACCGCCTTAAAGTGAACGAGCTTTTGCTTTTAGCAGGGTTTTTTTGTTTTTTTTTTTTTGAGAGAGAGAGAGAGAAAAAAAAGGAGAAAAAAGGACCAAAAAGAGAGGGAAGAGGAGGAGTAGGGAGTAGGGATGGGCTGCTCTGGAGACTTGACTACTCCAAAAGGAAAAGGTCTGGCAGAGCCACACCCCCCAGCCGCATGAAGCAGTGTTTATGGTGCTCCCAACCAGTTTTTAAGGTGAATATGTGACACATGCTGCCCTCCCAGGCTGAGGCCACCAAGGCCCTGGTCTTAGCCATTTGTACCAAAACCTCCTGAGTCTAGAAGGGGGACAGAGGTCTTCTCTAAGAGATAACTAAGTGGGGCCCAGGCTGAGAAAGGGGCTCCGAGTAGGACCCCACTACTGGCAGAGGGCCCAGTCGGGGAGCCAGGTAGGGCTAGAGGTAGGCAGGGAGCCTACCACCCAGATAGAGGTCTGCTAAGAGGGATCCCAGAGGAGACAGAGGCTGGAAGGTTCTGGCTGCAGCCTGGCTTGGGGAGGAATGAGGAAAGGACCTGTCTCTCTTCTCACCTTCCCATTGCTCCTGCTCCCGGCCTCAGGAAGATCCCACAGCCCCATGTCCAAAGGAGTCCTTACCCCAGAGATCTGGCGCATCACCTTCAGGCCCAAAGAGGGACCTGGCAGCACTTAACAGGCATAGGCACAGCCAGGTGCCAACAGCCAAGGCCGAAGCTTCACCTCCTGACACCCAGAGAGAGGCTCTGCCTATAAACGGGCAGCCTTCCTCCTGCCTCCCAGTCTGGGACCCTGGGATCTTCCTCCTCCCACCTCCCAAGAGCAGCTTGTCCCTAAATGCTACCACAGTATATGGGGTAGAGGGAAGCACAAAGTATTGCATCAGGTGGATCTGGGTTTGAATCCCGACTCTGCCTCTTATTAGCTGTGTAGATTCCAAGCAAGTTGTTTAGCTCTTCAGAACCTCAGACAAGAAAGGAGTGCGGCACATAAGGCAGCAGGGATGAGGTGGCAAGCCTGCCCGTGAAGTGCTCAACTCTGCAGCCAGCACGAGGTCAGCACTGGGACCATACTGTGGTGGCTGCAGATGGCCTGACAGCCCTCCCTGGGCATTTCCATCTTGGATGTGCTATTGGGGAGCTACCCTCATGCTTCTTCTTGGGCTGTGCTACGCTGCTGCCCCATGGGTTACCTCGCCACGCCAGCTTCTGTCACCTGTCCCCACACACCCCAGTCTCCCGTCCTCATTCCTCTGCCCCACAACCCTGCCATGCTGCCACCTGTAGCCATCACTGCACACTTCTCCCCTTGCCCAATCTCCCTTTCCCCCTAGGCTGGCACAGCTCTACACCCCCTCCAAAAAAAACAGCCTCCCTCTCTCCCTGGTCCACAGGCACAGCCACCTCGTCCAAGCTCCTTGGGCACTATCCTCAAGGGTTCCCTAATTCTTCCATGGAACTGAGGCTTGTTTTCACAGAGAGACTAAAGCTTCTAGAACAGGACTTTGCCTGTGATACTAGACACACAACAGGTGCTCACTAAATGCTGAAAATTACCCCTTTATGTTTCAAAGGGCTCAAATGGGCCTCTAGTCCTGAGATTTTAAAAAGCCTTAAGGAAAGTGACCCAGTACATATGGGTAAACTGAGGCACTGAGAAAGACAAGTCCATCCAGGGCCTACCAGCGAGGGCGGGGGAGGCCATCCTTGCTCATCATCTGAAGCTGCATTAATATTTACAGCACATCCCCAAGTTAATGCAAAAGAAAGATGGGAGGCAGGACAACCCCAACAGGCTCTCACAGCTGCCCTGACAACCCCAGTGCCAAGGGCTTCATCAGACAATTTTGAGTGTTTCACTAATACTTCTGCCCCCATCTCTGGGTTACCACAATGGAACCGTCCATGTCAGGAAACAGATCTCCTCTCTCTGATCCCACCAGGCCAGACTTAGCCTGGAAATCCGGATCAGAAATGGTCACAGGCAGACAGGCACATCTTTTTATTGGTTCAGTGGAAATGCCCTAAGGGGATTTGAACTTCAAGCATCCTAGCAAAAAAAGAAAACACTCCCACACGATGCACAGGATGACCTGCTGGTCCCCCAAGAGGGAGAGATTGCCGCCCCCACCTGCTCACCTCCCTGAGCCGGAAGTCTGGCTAGCTATCTCTGCACCCTGGGAAGCTGTAACCCCAGGCCCCAGAGTAGCTGGGCCTTTCCTAGTGGAAAGCTCTGCCTTGACCACTGTACCCCTCACCCATCCCAGGCCCTGTCTATTCCCGCATTCACAGAGTGATCCAGCAGTGAGCTGAAGACCCAGCCTCTAACCATCTTCCAAAACCTCAGGGAAAACAATGACTCTCCTCACCGGCTTTCTGGTAGGTTGTGAGGAGGAGGACAGTGAAACCAAGACTACCCAAACAGCAGTCTTTATGGCAGGCCCTCACAGCAGTGTCTTTGGTGAAATCTGACAATGCTCTCCAGCCAAGGTTGTGAGTCATGGGTCAGAGATCAAGGGTCAAAAGTCAGAACTCATTGATTTAGCCAAAAGGGCTAGAATGGGCCACAGGCTCACTTTCCTCCAACAATAAAGTCCTGGGATGTGAGAAGGGACAACCCCATGGTATGGGGGATGGCTGGGCACTGGCCTCCATGTCATGAACCTCAAGGGCTTGGAAAGAATTTCCCACAGTCTTTTACAGGCCCTGATCTGAGGGCATAACCAGCTCCCTCCAACCACATCTTACTTCAGTCTGGTGAGCCCTGGGAACACCAAGTTTCAAAAATATATTCAGCTCTATCAGGGAAACAGACGTCTCCTTTTAGGGCCCATCAAAAGGCCTCCTCCAGTTTCCAAGGAAAGCTGCCCAATTCTGCTTCGGGATCAAATTCCTGTCCACCTTCTACCCTCCCCACCACCTTCCAAACTTTGCTGCCCTCCACTCTATGCCTCAGAGCTGGGTTTCATGTCCTGCCATAGTCCCAAAGAGCACCGCTCCACTCCAGGTCACTTGGCCTGGCCCTCTCAGAACCCTCTAGTCTAGAGGGGCTCAGACCAGACCAGCCAGTGGGTCTGTGGAGGCCTTGCCAAGGGCACACAGTGCCCAGAACCACACATGTAGAGCCCACACCCAGCAGCCACCCCAGGGACTGGCCCAGGGCCGGGACCCCTCCAGGACAGACACATAGACATTCACTTGCTTTCCTATGTAAGGACACGTTTGGAGCCTTGGAGTTAGTAAAAGGTCATTTTAAGTCAAAGACATTTGAAATTCAACAAATGCAGAAAGGAGTCATCTCAGAGCTTCCCTAATCTGAATCAAAGCAGCAACTTCTGGGAAATGAGGCTGCCAAGAATCCCCCCTCAAGGGCATAGCACGGCCACAAAGGAGAAAGACCACTCTACCTGCCTGAGCAAGCAAGGTCACAAACTTCCTCCTCTCCCTTTGTTCTCCTCAAAACACTCTGTCTTTCCTGAAGAACCCATTTGTCCTTCCCATGGAAGCCTTTTCTCCCCGCTCCTTTCTCTCCCTACTACATCAGGTACATATGAGCGCCCATATTAGCCACTCCTTGGAGTTACGCACCTTGGAGTTCCCTCCTATAGGCAGAGAACTGGTTGTTGCTAATGTGTCTGTTGTTAGTTTAATTCACAGACCCACCAGTACTGAACATAAGAAGACACAGACAGTGTTGTTTTTCCTCCCTGACACCTGGGTCACCAGCCATGGACAACACCAGCTGGCAAGAGGCAGAAGGAAGAGGGTGAGCTCTGGTGTGGGCAGAGTGGTGCTCAGAGGCCAGCCCCACCGCCGACCAGACAGGAGACAGCCCAGGCCAGTACACCATGGAACCCGGTCACCAAGGGCACGCAGGTCAGCTAAGGGGCAAGCTGGGACTCCCTCAAGGCCACCATGGAAAATGCCAGGCCTGAGAAATCTTCCATTCAGATGGGTACCGAGGCCCACCCCACCCAGTCCCGGGGTGCAGGGACACTCACGATGTTCATGAGAGTGAGGACGTAGTTCTGCACATGCTCCTTGCCATGGAAGCGAACCACCGAGTCGTCCACCGCTAGCAGCACCTCCATGCTGTAGCTTCCCGCCTTGGCGTGTCGCCGCTTCCTCTCTGCTTCACCCAGCTGGTCACCCACCAGGCCCAGCAGTTTGGGGAGGTCACCCAGGCCAAAGGCTGGAACCAGAATGGGAAGAGAGCAAGGTCAGACTCACAGAAGGGGCTGTCATCATATGCTACCCACGGCCCCCTGCCCTATCACGTGTGCCCTGTCCTGCCTCCACACCACACCTTGTTCCATACCAGGTTAGCACATGGACACCTTTTCCTGCTGCAGGGGTGTGGCTCACACCCTGCAGGTGTGAGGTCATGAGCAGCACAGGGGTGAGAATGACCCAGAGCTAGAAGTCTGGGTTGCAGCCGTGCCTGTCAAGGGGAGGCTCAGAGAGGTTATGTGACTAGCAAGCAAGTTAGTGGCCATGAACCCAGAATACAAACTCAGGTCTCCCCTCACGTAGCACCACTCAGGACCGACCCAGACTGTTCTCTCAGCAGGCACATAGGGAACCAGGGGAGGGGATAGACACCACCAGCCCTGCCTCCTATGCTCCAACACCCTCTTCTGTGTGTCCCCCATCCTTCAGGCCAGAAGCAAAGCCTCACAACATGGTGGGACCAGCTCAAAGACCCCACCCAAGAAGCCCCAAGCAAATGTAAAATGGTGCTGCTGCTTTGAGAAAATAGTTGGCAATTTCCCAAAAGTCTGACCCAGCGTTACCATGTGACCCAGTGTCTCCACCCCTAGACATACACCCAGGAGAACTGAAAAACGTGGCTGATAAAAACTTTCCCGCGAATGTGCACAGCAGTGTTATCGTAACAGCCAAAAGGCAGGAAGAACCCGAATGTCCATCAACAGATGAATGGGTGAAGGAATGCGGTACATCCCCACACTGGAATATGAAGTGCGGACATATAGCTGTGTGTTTATGAGTGTGTTTGAGTCTGTGTGTGATTTGGGGTGTGAGTGTTGGTGTCAATATGGGTGCATGGGTGGGTGTGAGTCTGTGTCAGTGTGTGAGCATGCGTATAGGTGGGTGAGTGTGTGTCAGTGTGTGAGCATGAATATGTGGGTATGTGTGTCAGTGTGTGAGCATGAATGTATGGGGGGTGTGTCAGTGTGTGAGCATTAAGTGTAGGCGGATGAGTGCGTGAGCATGAGTATGTGTGTACGTAAGTGTGTGAGCATGAATGCATGGGCAGGTGTGTGATTGTGTTAGTGTGTCACTGTGGATGTATGGTTGGTATGTGTGTGTGCATGCCACACGTACACTCTTCAGGAAGCATCAGTTGAGGTCAGGCCCTGTGCCAAGAGGAACAGTCCCCTCCACCTTGAGTTCTCTGGCCCTCCTCAGACCCTTTCACAGCAGAGGCAGGGAGCCCCTCCCCAGCTTCACTCTGCTAGAAATCTCTATGATGGAGACTCTGATGCTGCCTTTCCTCCTCCAGGAAAGCTGGACACAGCCCCAGGGGAGACACTACTACAAGTGACCCAGAAATGAAGGCCTGGCATCTGTTCTCCTGGACTGTCTGCCTGGTGGGAGACAGAACAGACCCAGGGGACTCCAGGATCTGAGGAAGCCAAAGGAGGGACACCTGCGCTGATGGGGACAGGCAGAGAGGAGGAGGGGCCCAGTCCACCAGAGACCGTCCCTGGTTGTTGGCCAGGTGGCCAGCATTTCTCTGCAAGCTGAGAAGCACTCCCAAAGAGCTGAGCTGAAGCCTTTTATCTTAGTCGAACCTGTGAAACAGAGACAGGTGTGCCCAGAAATGTTTCTCCACACGCTGGGCTCACACCCACGACCAGCCTTCAAATAAAAGTGCAAGTCACAGACATCTAAGAAGGTCCTCTCTCGGCCCTGGTCTCTCATGGGAGGAACACAGAAGGATCTGAACTCTAACTCTCAGCTTCCCAGCCACCTGCCAGGGCTAAACTGGCCAAGGTCCCTTCCCCAAAGGGGAAATTTATGGTCTTTTGTTTCAGTATGGGCCTCAAATAAAATGGAGCCCAAGGGTGAATTGTCCCTTTTCCCAGCAGTATGAAGCAAAGGGAGCCCTGAAATCCACACTTGTGTGCTCTGAGTCCCCACCCTCCCATCCCAGGCCTACAGAGTCCCCCACACCTCTGGTGCTGGACTTCTCTCATGCATGACACTTGGAAACAGCTGGACCTTTAAAGGACACATTGTATGTGGGGACAACTGGTTACCAAGCATTCCCTCACACTGGGCCCAACCCCGCAGGGCCCTAGCACGAGGGTGCGGCCCACTTACAATCACATTCCGCCAAGGGCCTTCTCATCTGCTCTGCCCGAAAGGGTTTCATGACAAAAGCTAAGCTTCACTATGCAGGTGGCCCTGGGCCAGGGCCAGGACCCATCACATTTGCTCAACTGTGGGTCCTGAGTGCTACAGGGGTACAGGCTCCTGCAGTGGTCACCGGCATGCAGGGGCGCTCCTGACCTCAGGGCATTCCCACCCTAATATGTCAGTAGTTGCCCGTAATAAGAATCCTATAACGAGAGCTACCATTTATCAAGTACCTGCTCTGTGCCAAGTTCCATGCCAGGATGTTTATATAACAACCTTAACAGGTAGTCACTGATCATCCCCACTTTACTGATTAGGAAAGTGAAGCTCAGAAACATTAAAAACTTATCTGAGGTCACACAGTAGACTGCATCAGAGGCAGAACTTATAAATGGTCTACTGAACACAAAGCTGACCCTGATGCCTGTCCCTCCAAGTGCCCCAGGACCTTCCTTCCTCAGGCTCCTACAGGGCTTAGTCCATTTTTAGAGGAAAGAACAAACTGAGCCATGCTACCTTCTGGCCTGGCTCAGAAGTAGCTTTGAGAAGCAATTGTGAGCCTCTGAAAGACCTCTGGAGTCCCAAGGACCACAGTTTAGGACACAAGTGGCTCTTCTGTCCCCTAATTCCAGCTAGTTACAGTAGCTCCTCGGACCCACTGGGGTTTCCCTGCTAGTATACCAGGCATATGTGACCCACTCCCATTTTACAGGTGAGAAGGCTGAGGTCAGGCAATGAGAGCTTAAGGCCAGAAGTTACCTAAAAAGCACCCCCAGAGGTGGAGACAGAAGTAGTGCTTGGGGCCCCTGCCCACAGCCTACCTTCATTGTGAAGGTCCCCATGGGGCTCTGCCCACTCCTGCCGGACAGCTTCCCGGCGGTACACCACGTGTGTCCTCCCACTGGCCTCCTTCTCCTGCTGCCCCCGTTCCAGGGGCTCAATGAAGTAGTCAGTGCTGTCTGTGCGGATGAGGCCCGCCTGAGCAGGGGAGAGAGGGGAGAGAGAGAAGAGGCATGAACGTGTGGTGTGAGCCACCGGGGAATGCAAACACGCATGACTACACATGTGCGGGCTCTTCCTTCAAGCCTGGGTTTGCAAGGAAGTTCTATGGGGGCCCTGGCAGGAAAGTGGGGAGAGGTGTAGGCAAAGCAGACCCAATTTGACTGTGTTGTGTATCCACTTTTACCGTGTTGTGTGCCCATGGGGGCCACATTTAAACAAAGGGTTCCATTGTTTTAAAAAAAAGGGCCCTGGCACAAGGAACGGGCACATGCATCAAGGCATCACATTCCAGGTCAAAACATACCATGTGGTTTTGGGTTTACCTACAGGAAGACAGGAGGGGCGATCCTAGGGGCAGAGGCTCATTATCCCTAAGGTGGGTACTGGGTCCCCACTCTATTACAAAGCACTTTTGTTTCAGGTTTAAAGTGCGTGTGCGTGCATGCAGGGGGCTGCGGGGCAAAGGAGCTAATGCCCACTGATGATAAAGGAGCCACCAGGAGTACAAGCTCTGGTTTTAATCTAATTTTTTTCCTTGCATTAAAATATTCCCCTAAAAAAAATTAGTGTTGGCCTTGGAAATAAAAACATAAAAATATAACATTGGCCAAGCCCAGCAAATGTGCTACTACCACCACCACCACCCCCAGTGAAGATGGTAATCACGGAGGCCAATGAACCACACACAACGAGACATGACTTAATACACGTGTGCCGCATATGCACACACACAAAACACGCCGTGTCTATAAAGTAGTAAGACCAGTCCGCCTACCACAGTGCATGGAAAATAGTAGGCAATATTTAACAAATAAATATTATTTGTTGAATTCCTTCACTTATTCAACCAATATCTATTGAGTGCCTCCCACAAAGCAGGGGCTGGGAGTACAGCTGTCAACACAAAGCCTTGAATGAAGCATC
Source organism: Otolemur garnettii (assembly GCF_000181295.1). Classification (NCBI taxonomy): domain Eukaryota; kingdom Metazoa; phylum Chordata; class Mammalia; order Primates; family Galagidae; genus Otolemur; species Otolemur garnettii. Next base: position 14,773,964 of record NW_003852403.1, read on the forward strand.
ATGTTTGTTAGGTCACTGTACCTTCTCCTTTTGAATTGGAGCTGCAGCAACTTTACTCAATTCCACCAATTTTCCCACCTCAGCTTGCTCTGAGGTTGCATCTTAGGGAGCCCCGTCCACAACCCCATGACACACCACAGCAGGGGCAAGCATTGAAAGCGAGAGACCCACCTTCCCAGGCTCTCTCACCACCCTCCCCTCAGTGCCCTCTGCACCAGCTTCTCCCAGACAGGCCATGTGTCCCCATCCAGGTGGGCACAACCCCCTTGGGCTGCCAGGGACAAGGATACTTTTCATGCATAGTCTCATCCATGTAGTCCCAGGAAGGTCACATGGTCACTCTGGGTCTGGCTACCCCGGCTGGACCCCCATAGCTGGAGGAAAGGTGATAACTACATCTGAAGAAGGGAGAAATTGTTGAGGGGGTTCAAAGAAATACTTCAGAAGGTACAGGCATCCCTGGTAGAGAACCCCGGGCATGTGTGCAGAAATAGGAATGATGGTGTGGGGACTGCAGGGACGATCAGACTCATGGGGAGAGGCTGTACCTGAACCTGGATAAGTGGTGGCCAAATCCAAGGCCTCTGAGACTACAGACCTGCAGAACCCCAAAGGAGGACTCAAAGGCAGAAGGGCCAGCTGGTGGTCTCTAGGCCCAGAGCATACCTCC
>NW_003852403.1:14775963-14781354 GCF_000181295.1 Otolemur garnettii
CCAGCTCTGCCTGGCTCAGAGCCACAGTGCTAGATCACCTCAGGTCATCCGTGGGCCTGTTTCTGCCTTTGGGGGACACTTGCAGCAAGGAAATTGCCTTTCCTACATCTGAAAATCCCTGGGCCTCTGGTCTGATCTGACCTTGCAGAGCAAGGATGCTCACTTCCTACCTCTGCACAAGACCCTCCCATGCAATCAGCCCACTGCCCACCACAGAAGAGAGAACAGAAAAGACCGCACAGCTCCCAGTGGAATGGTTCCCTCCCGCTCCCCAGGTGACCTTTTACCCCTCAGCCTAAAGAGATTCTCACCCCCACACAAACCATCCTCATCGGCCCTCAGCTCTTCTCCACCAGAAGAAGAGCCCGAGGATTCTGGGTCTGGTCCAGCCTCCACACCCTCAGGGCTCTCCCCAAGGAAGGGTTAAAAAAATCTGTCTCTCCCAGCCACCTCCACTCTGCCTCCACATTAACTACTTAAGTCAAAAGAGAGAGACCCAAACCCTGTAATAGTCAAGTGGGAAATAAGTTTCTAAATTTCTCTGTGATTGTGGATTCCATTGCCCCATAGGAATCAAGGGCAGAACCTACCTAGAGACTGCCCTTGTCCTTGTGATGTCTTATGCATCATATCCAGGCTTTGACAGGTGGTTCTTGTCCAGATCTGAGCTCCCTCTGGGCCTTGGAGACCCTTCTCCCAGAGAAAGGACAGGAAGGTCACCAGATCAGGAGGAAGCAGGATGGACCTAGTCCCTTCCCTGAGGACCTCAGTTTCCCCATCTGCACAACAACAGGTCTGGCCCAAGTTCTTTTGAACCTCTGCCCTGGCCAGGAAAGCAGGCACCACACAGGGCAAACAGCCCAGCAATGAGAACCTTCTGGCTCTCTGCCTCCTCACTAAATTACTCCCGTCTCTCAATTTATGAGATGTTTATATTTCTGAAAAGTGGTAGCTAATTTTAAAGTATTAAAAGCAACTCATATTTCTATATAAGAAAATCAAGAAAAGGGGGGGGATAAATTCTGTAGGCTAGAAAATAAATGTCAGCCATACCTATTTCTAACCATATCTTATTCTTTTGCAAACAGTAAATAGGTAGGAAATGTGTCCTCCAAAGTTCTTCACACAATAAAAACAAAACAGAATTGCTCATTACATTCAACTGAGCCCCATACCACAAAGGTCCTCAGCCAGTTTCTCCAAATAGAAACTCTCCAAGGCACAGATCTGACCCTTCTCAGCCAGGCTGCAAACCCCCTTTAATGTGGCTGCTTCTGAGGTGCCTTTCCTGGGAGGTATGTGGGTTACTGGGAGATGGGGAGGGAGGAAGGACTGTTTGAATTTTCCAGCATGGCTAGGGACATCGTTTTGGTTGTCAAGGTGATGCCTTCTGCTGCCTCTTCATCCAGAGGCCTCCCCCCAAGCCGAGGTTTTCTAATCCAGGTTCCCCTCAAGGGAAGCCCCAAGTCTCTGTACTCACCTGAAGAAGATAGTTAGGTGACAGCTGGGGAGGCCACTGCTGGCTTAGAAATCACCCTGTGTCCTGCCACAGGCCATAATGAGCAAGTTCAGTTGGTCACTGGTAGCTGTCTATTATCAGGGTGAGGTCCAACTATTTCAGCAGGTTAATAGATGCCAAATTATTTTGAAGTTATATGTCTATACAGAAATATGGTTATTCTCAAATTGCACATATGTGCACGTGGCCAAGGGTACACTCAGCCAACAAGCAGACCTCCAAGGAGACCACAGAAGAAAGGCCCAAAGACTAGAAAACGTGTTCTCAAGCAGAGTGGAAGGCCGAGCCTAGGCACAGACAGGCTCTGTCATGCTGAGTACAGAGACGATGAAGATGATGAGCTGGGGTCAGGGCAGGTGCACATGGCATGGCCTAAGAAGACAGCTGCAGGTCTTCTGGGAAAGGGGGTCCTGAGCTCTTTGCTGCCCCCTTAGACTCGTAACATTCACTGAATGCCCAGAAGGAGGCCCCCCTGCAAGATGGCAGCTCCAGTGGAGCCAGCTGAGAGGCAGGCCCAGTCCCCTCTTTCTCCTTCCAAGGCTGGCCCACCTGGGACCTCTGCAGGGGAGAAAGAAGCAGAGCAGGCCACCTCCCAGTCGACCAGCCCGCCACCTCACAAGGAGGGGGCATTCTCGGGCTTGAAACGGTTCTGGAAATTCCATCACCAGGGTTTTACTGCCACAGACAACCCTTGGCCAGCAATGCTGTCTCAGGTTCTAGGCTTCCAGCAAATCCAGCTTGAAACTGTTTCACTGTAGGAAACAGAAGAAAACCCAGCAGCTAGAGGCTGAGGTGCTACACAAGGATCAGAAAAAACTTCCACCAGGTTCCCGAGGGGTAGCTTGTTCTTCCCCAACACGGCCACCTGTGTCTGCATGCATGTTCCCCGACTCCCTTCTGGACCATGGACTGCTACAACCTCACTGAAGGCAGCTCCTTCCCTTCCCCAACTGCCCTGCTCACCTAACACTGACACCTGGCTCCAGCTATCACTGAACTCCATCAAGACCTCCAAGGCCTGGCTTAGCACCTGTAGATCAAGTGGCTAAGGCACCAGCCGCATACAACACAGCAGGCAGGTTCGAATCCAGCCCGGGCCTACCAAACAACAATGACAACTACAACCAAAAAATAGCTGGGTGTTGTGGTGGGTGCTTATAGTCCCAGCTACTTGGGAGGCTGAGGCAAGAGAATCGCTTAAGCCCAGGAGTTGGAGGTTGCTGTGAGCTGTGATGCCACAGCACTCTACCCAGGGCAACAGATTGAGGCTCTGTCTCAAAAAAAAAAAAAAAACCCCCCAAGGCCTGATTCCCTCATTCCCCAAACCCTCACTTCCATTCTCACCAGGTGAGACTCTGTCTACATGCACAATAACTCTCTTACTCCCTTTCCCTCAATCTTGCTATCCCACAGAAGTTTCTCTGCCCTGCTGACCAGGTTTTCTCTAACCATCCGGCTATTCCATTTTAGCACATAGGTACTCACACCTGGTGTGAGCACAAGGCCATCTGGGGGTTCTGCTGCACTTCCCTATTAGTCTGCGTTCTGGTTCTCCCAAACAGCTCAGACTCCCAGCACTGCCCCACCCCAGCCTATACACCAAGGCTCCCCTGACCCTGTGCTCAGGCTCATCTCCTGTCACCTCCCTGAGGACTCAGCTCCTCCAACTAGTACTGCTCTTCCCAGCATTGCTGTGCTCTCCCTACCCATGAGACAGCCCCCATCAGCACCTCTCATCTTCAAAACTCCCTCCCTCCCACCCCTGTGTAGCCACAGCCCCAGGTCTCTACTTTCCTCAGCAGGAAGCTGGTCCATACTCACTGCCTCTGTGCCACATGGCCCCTCCTCTACCCACCCCAAATGGCCTCTAGAGCCATCACTGCAAACTGCTCACCTGTTACTGCCATGTGGCCAGAGCCAGCAGTCACTTCTTTGTCTTGGTCTCACTCAGCACCTCCAACCATATGCTGTCCCTGGGCATTCCCCATGCCATGCCTCTAAATACTGTGATTACAGATGACTCCCAATCATATCCCCAGCCCTAACTCCTCCTGGAACTCCTTATGTGATCATAAGGTGTGATCAAGGCAGCCTCCTTGATAGATACCAGGGTTTCCACTGGACATTTCAAACTTTAAAGACTTCAGGGCCCATACCTACTCCTCCCATTGTCCTCCTCATCTCAGCAAATGGTGCTACCTTTTCTCCAGTTGCTCAAGCCAAAAATAGAGGGAGAGGGGTGGACCCAGAGTCTTTTCAAGTCTGCCAAGCTCTGATGGCTCAGTTAGTTTAGCTGAAAGTACCACCAAAAGTAACCCACAGGTGACATTCCCCTAAAGCAGCAGTTCTCAACCTGTGGGTCACAACCCACAGGAGCTGTATTAAAGGACCGAGGCATTAGGAAGGTTGAGAACCAGTGCCCTAAAGGGTCATCCTGCCCGGGTTGTCATCTCTGACTCATTCTAGGAAAAAGGAGTGCCCCCCGCCAAACACTCCCATAGCCTGGGATCACTGCTCCCAGCAGGACTTTTCAAGGTGGCCCAGATCCCCTCCTCTCTCAACATGTCCTTATGTTTTCATAAAGTGTGGACAGCTTGCTAAGCCGGGAGAGGGTAGGATGTGGGGTGCAAAAAGACATGAGAGACCAGCCAGTCTCTGCTCTCCTGATAAGGGACTCAGAATGAGGAATATGTAAAGAACTCTTACAACTTGATAATTAAAAGCCAACCCGATTTAAAAATGGCCAAAAGATCTAAATAGACATTTCTCTAAAGAAGATACACAAATGGCTGCTAAGCACAAAAGATATTCAATATCATTAGTCATCAAGGAAATGCAAATCAAAACCCCAATGAAATAAAATGGCTTAAATCAAAAAGACAGATGATAACAAGTGCTGGCAAGGATGTGGAGAAGGTGGAACCCTCACACATAGCTGGTGGGAAGGTACAATGGTACGCCACTTTGAAAATAGTCTGGCCAGTCCTCAAATGATCAAACAGAGTTGCTAGATGATCCAGTAATCCCACCGCTAGAGAAACATCCAAGAGAAAGAAAGCCTATGTCCCAGAGAAACCTGTACACGAATGTTCATAGCATTACTCATGGGAGTCAAAAGATGGAAACAAGCTAAATGCCCGCCATGATGAATGGATAAACAAGATATGCATATCCAAACGATGGGATATTATTTGGCCATAAATGTAGAGGAATGGACACCATGCTTGCAAGGACAGTTACTGATTCTTATCACATTAAAAGGAAACACTGAGAACAGAACAGTCTCCTGGCAAGCCTAGCGATGTTTTGTGACTTAGGGGCAAGCCCTCAAGTAACTTGGTGTTCCAAAATGAGATAAGACCAGTCACTAGTTAGTAAGCACATGTTAAACATTGATGTTTAGTGCTTCTTCCCGGGGATTGTGGGGAAAGAACACGAGAGGAAAGGGAGCACGTGGCGCATGCAGCCCTCATACGTAATTACCTTAACTCTCCACACCTGTTGTGTATAAGCTTCATAAATAGCCATTGCAAAGGGGGCTGCAATGTTTAGCTGAAAGTACCACCCAAAGCTCTCCTGCACCTCTGGTTAGCCCACTTCTTGCAAGCTAGCACTTCAATCCATGGCCAGCCTGGTTCTTTCCTGTGGTGCCGGGAGGCATAGCGTCCCAGAGGTGGTGATACATTAAAAGAAATGACACACAAAATGAAACTTTAAATAATTATGCCAGGTGAAAGAAGCCAGACAAAGGTCACGCATTCTATGATTCCATTCATATGAAATGTCCAGAAGAGGCAAATCCAGAGACAGAGAGTAGATTCACAGTTGCAAAGGGCTGGGGTAATGTTGAATTAGGAATTGATGGGTAGAAG
>NW_003852403.1:14782095-14782734 GCF_000181295.1 Otolemur garnettii
TCAGACCTCCCAGAACAGGCCAAAGGCTCAAAGGAATACCAGGAAGCAGAAGGTCTCCACCATTTGGAGGTAATTATCTGGGATGACCACGGGCCTCAGTTCCCAGACCCCACACCCTAGGAGGTGCTAGATGAAAGGTCACTGAGGTCTTGCTGGGTTCAGGCCATTTGCAGCCAGAATCCTTCTCAGGGAATAAGCAATATGGTGGGTGTGGCGGATAAATGCAGAGACCCTGGAGCTGAAGAGTCCTTGGGTCAAATCCTGGCTCTGCCACTCTCAAATCATGTAATCTTGGGCAAGTAACCCAACAACCCTGTGCTTTGGGATTTTTTTTTTAATTAAATCATGAACATAGGATTTTCATAGACCCACCTTGTAGGGTCACTCTAAGAAAGTTATATGCAAAGGACACCTAGAATGGTCCCCTCCACGCAGAAGGGCCACAGAAGTGTTTGTGTGTTCTGTGGGGATTCTCGTGAGCATCACTCAAGGTGCCCCCTGGGAGCGCTAACAGCTCAGGAAGGGTGCCTGCAAGGGGCTGGGAGCAACATTCTAGAATTACAGGAAGGTCTGTCTGTAACTAACTCCTGTCTCTGCTGTCAGGGCCTGGCTTTGACCTGCTCAGATGCCCTGCCCTGA
>NW_003852403.1:14783062-14789485 GCF_000181295.1 Otolemur garnettii
AAAAAAAAAAAAGTCTTTATCCCTCAAAAAGAGACCCATAGAAGGTGATTTTAAAGGTGAAAAACAATACAAGCAGATGAAAAGTTGGGAAGAAACGTACCCAGCTGTCAGGGAGTTGTCTCTGGGTGGCAAAATGGTAGGCAATTCCCTGCTCTTTAAACATCTCAGTACTTTCTAACTTTTCTATGATTTCCTTATCTCAAAAGACAAACCCATTCTGCACATCTGGTGATAAGTATAACTCCCAATTAGTTACCAGCAGGTGATAGGTGTAACTCCCATTTCCTAAGACAAAGTTTTTAAAAACAGAAAAAAACACCATGTAACCGTCCTTTGCTTATAATCCCACCTTCCTGCTAGGTGGTGTCCGGCTACAGCAGGGAATGAACACTGGGACTCCATCCCAGTGGGCCCTGCCCAGCTGAATGGCACAGGCCCTCTCCAAGTCTCAGTTTCTACTTCTGAATTCAGAGATTTACTGGGAAGATGAGATGAGATAAAGAGTGGGAAGAGCCCCTCCGGCAGAATGGCCCAGAGCAGGGTGGTGGTGTTCTTCTTTTTTCCCCTCCTCCACCTGGTTGTCCTGGTCCCCAATGAGCTGACGCCAGCTTCTCATCAAATTGACGGGCGGTCCCAGGAATAAATGTGCCGAGGCCCACAGTCGACCCTCCAGGATGGGTGTCAGCATTGCTGACAGGATTGCTTCTAGCTGCCCATTAAAATCACTAGGGCTTTGTGCAAAGCTACTGCCGCCCAGACCACACCCAAATTTCCATGGGTGGGGCTCAAGGGTCAGTATGTTCTTGAAGCTCCCTAGGTGATACTGATGTGCAGCTAGGGCTGAGAAACACTCAGCTAAATGCTGGAGGTTTCCAAGCAGGGAATGGCACCAAAGGGAATGTTTAAGTGATCATCCTGTTTCACACAGAGAGCAGTAGCAGCATGGGGCTGTCCAACCAGAATTAGTTCATCATAATGCAGGAAATAGGCAAGAAAGAGAAGAAAGGAGCAGGCAATAAGTACATGCCCTGAACAGGGGGCCAGGACCAGGGAAGTCCAGGCTGGGTCACAGCACACCTCTTACATTGTGACCAAGGCCATCTAGACCACACGTGATCTGTGCCTTAGGGGCTGCTGAGTACCTAACCACCTCCTCCCTGCAAAGAGCACCTCCTGCTGAGTGGCCAAGGGCAAGTCAATGCTGTCACAGCCACTGAAGTGCAGAGAGTGAGGACAGTTATTAGCAGGCCCTCTTTGCTAATATTGGTGATGAAGGTGATGACTGGCTCTGTCCTCTAGCACTTAGGAGAACAGAGCCTCAAAGGTCCTCAGAAGCTTGGTAAATTTTTATAGGAAAGATGGTCACTCTTTATTTCCACCATGCCCCCCAGAGGCAGAGCAGAGCTCCAACCATCTTGCCCTCTATTGCAAACCCCCTCCCCAGCCCAGCCCGAGTTGGGGACCTTGCCAAGCCAGCAGCCACTTCAAGTTCCCATTGGCCACGTGGCTCTGAGGCTTCCCACCCGCACCCCCACCACAGCCCACCAAGCTCGGCTGGGAGCTCTGCCTGGCCCCCTGCTTGGCCCCGAGTCCTGGCGGCGGCTGCAGCTTTGGGACGAGCAGACAGGAAGCAGCCCTGAGTGCCAGCAGGCATTGTGGCTGCCAGACCCTGAGCTGAGGAGCAGCGCTCTGCTCTGAGGCCCTGTGGTCTGAATCCCACAGACGCCAGCTAACGGGCAGCCCCAGGAAAATGTGTGGAGGCCCAGCGGGTGACTGTCCCAGCTAGGCCTTCCCTTTGGTGGAGCCTTACAGCAGCCTGGTCCAGAGAGGCCTCCCCATGTGAGATCACACATGTTCAGGTTTATCACTGAGCCTGACATAGCCAGTTCTATGGTCAGTGAGAGGTGAGGCACACAGTGGTGGCCCAGGAAGGTTCTGATGGAAAGCATGTGAGCACCCAAGAACAGAAGGAGTGTGACTCAGACACCCAAGTTCCTGTGTCAGCTGGCTTTGGCCCCAGGAGGGGCTCCTGACAAGACACTGACCCTCCAGACACGCAAAGAGGAAGGGAACGAGGAGCAGATGAGACATGATCAAGAGCAAAGCCCCAGCTAAGGCGGCAAGTTACTGACCTCAACCCGGCCTGGCCCAGCTCCACTGGCCAGTGTTCCAGACTTCTCAGAACCCTGGTGCTTCTCCAAAGCACGTCTACCTGGTACTACCAACACAGACGCCCAGACTGCAACCACTGGGCACCGTACAATGCTGCTTCTCCCACACCTTTACCTGCAATACCACGCCCTCACTCATCCATCCATCAGATAATTACTGAGCAGGCTCTGTTCTAGGTGCTGGTGATGCAGCCAACAACTCTCCTTCACATGGAGCTAACCCTATACAGAATGGAGACAGGCAATAAATAAGCAGAAACACCAAATGGAAAGGGCCATGGTGAAAAAGCAAACAGGGAAGGAACAGAGAGGATGAGACAGTCAGGACCACCCTGGGAAGGTGGTATGAGTCACCTGAGAGGGCCTGAGGTGGCCAAGGGCAGGCAGTCCCTGGGGGAGGAATGTTCTTTGCAGGGAAGGGATGAGGAAGAGGGATGATGGCCCGGGGCCTGGCTGGCTTCTCCCTAAGGACTGTCTTGTATCCTAGACTTTAATAGGACATCTCCAGCTACAGTTGGTGAATAGATTGCGGGAGAGACAGAACAACTGGGGAGGCTAGGACCATAGTTCAGGAGAGAAGGGAGGTGGCTCACACCACCGAGGACTTGTTGTTCTTATGGTGACCTGTTTGTTTCCCTTTCACAATTACTAACAACAAAAATCCCCACACCGCAGCCACAGGGACCTGTTCCGTAGCTGGAACCACACATGTTCACACAGACTCTGCATATGCCTGAGCACTGCCCAGAAGGCCCTTCCCCACGGTTCAGAGGTGACCCATCACTGCTCCCTCTGCTGTGCCCCTTGTGGCTCTTGGGGGATGCCATACCCCTGCCCAGATAGCTCTGTCGGTCCCTCTTCTAGACGTCACCTTCAGGGAGACAAGTACTGATTCAGTCCACTTGACTGCGGAATGAAAGCACCTTGCTTAAACAAGGGTCCGGTGGGTCGGGCCTTACCACAAACTCCCTTGGGTAAACTCCCTTCCAAGAGATCTGCTTTCCCATAACTGTGGTCAAGGATCAGGGGACAGTATCCTTGAGTTTCCCTACCCAGGGACTATGGATTATGAGGTGACAAAGTATCAAATGCTCAATGCACCCAGGCCAGCAGTGGGCCGGGCTGTGGGACACAAGGCCTCTTTCAGCTGGAGGAGTTAATTCAGAGCATGGGTTCAAAACAGCTTTAAGGGGCAGAAGTGACACTACCCTCTGCTGGGGTGTGTGGTGGGAAGAGTGACAGGCTTTTTCTGGCAAGATCAAAGGTATAAATACATGACTGGCTTAAAGGCAACAGCTGACAAAGGCTTTCAGCAAGCCGTTGGGAATGAGGTTTGCATTCAGACCAGCTGACAAATGATCTCACCTTCGGACATTTCTCTAAAAAGGGGCCTGTCCTCATACTCCATCAGCATGTTCCTAAAGCAGAAGAAAATTAGATGGCAGGGTTTGTAAATGTTCCTTGACAAGTAATGTGTACACAGCAGCCCACTCCCTCTCCAATATTTTGAAAATGAATAAAACAGTGGCAGTGGTGACTTGGGGCTGAGAAACACCAGAAAGTTCTGTTTGAGCTTCAAATCCCACTAACTGAGCAATTTATATCTGGTTTTTCTCAGTTGGCCTCCAAGTTTTAGAGATGACAATGGCATGCAGAAGTTGAACAGTCCTCCCCTCGCAGTGGGTGCCCCTAAACACCTCTGTTCAACCCTCTACCAGGCCCCAAGGCTTCCAGAGTGCCCCCACTACCACTGAGAGCTACTTTGGGACCAGTCGCTTTTAGTATCCATCACTCTGAAGTTGTTTCCATGACTACCACATCACTGGCTATCACAGTTCATGACCTTGAGTCTTTGTTTACATAGACTCAGTCTTTCCTATTGACTCAAGACAGCCTGCCGGACGGAGATCATGGACTGGGAATCAGGGACCTTGGATCTCGTCGGCCCCAACATCTGACACTCACCTGCTGCTGCATGACCCTGGGTGAGTCTCTCCCCTTCCCTGAGCCTCACCTTCCTTGGCTGGGAGATGAAGAGGGGATTAGAGGCCCCTGAGACTCTTCTAGCCATACTTGTCTCCAACTCAGGTCAAGGTTAAGGTGAAGTGTGGAAATTCTACAGAACTGAGAGTCACCAAGGTTTTCTTAACCCAAGGAGCATGTGAAGACACCTGAGTTCACACTGGCAACGCCAGCTGCATGTAAATATTATTATTGCTATTGTTCCTTAGGGCTCTGCAAGCTGGGCAAGACCCACATGATGAAAACTGAGTGCCAGGCCTGGCAGATAGTCAGGGAACTTTCCGCTGCAGGCCCCAGGGAGCACAAGAATTCCACCGGCACACACTGAGAACTCAGCCCAGGTCTGTGCCACACCGGAGTGCCGGGGACGGGAGGCAGATGGAGAGGCAAGCACAGCCCCCAGCACACTCACTTGCCTGCTGAGTGGCTCCAAGGCCACCCTCCCTCCAGCCACCACCTGAGGACACTAAGGAAGAAAAATAAAACCGGCCCTTGCTGGAATGGGGGAGGGGGGCGGCTCTGCTCCAGAGGAGCTGCAGTGAGGTGATGTCTGGCTTTTATTCCATATCATAAATAAGTTATTAATCCAGGGCAGACAGCGAGGCATGGCTGTGAGGAGACCAGAGAGGTAAGACTGCAAGACCAGATGCCTGGAGCACTGGAAAACCACCGAGGACCAGACCCTGGGACTCCACTCAGACAGACGATGGCCCAGACAGCATGGGGCCTCTGGGAAGTGAGAGGAACAACTCCAAAGGCCAGTGGAGGCCGGGAGACAGACCTACTGGGGAGCCTGCCTCAGTTTCCTTACTTACTCTCAGACAACAGCAATAACAAGAATAAGAAAAGTTCCCTTTTATTCTTCCAGGCCCTGTGGCAGCACTTTAAGTGCATGACTTTTAATCAACAAAACTACCAGGTAGTGAACCCCACGTTACAGATGTAGAAAGGAAGGCTCAGAAATTCAAATAGCTTGCCAAGGGTCACTATGGAAATATGTTTGCACACTCCTCTTCCTGTGCACAGCCCCTTTGCAATGATACTCTGCCACTCCTCCCCTCAAGAGGAAGAGTCCAAATTCTCATTCTCTGAAAACATCCTCTGACCTTATGGCTTGCTTTGACCAAAAGAATGCACAGAAGTGCTGTTATGTGATTTCCAAGGCTAGGCCTTAAGAGGTATTCTGGCTTCCCCCTCCTCCCCCTAAAAGTAGCCAGACCTATCCACTGGGGACGAGAGGAAACAGAGGGGAGAACAGAGGCCGCCCAACCCTCAGCCATACCAGTCACACAGATGTAGCCATATGGGCTTACCTAGGAGTAAGCAGGGGAGGGACCAGCCAGCCAACCTACAGAACCATGAGAAAGAACACTTTGTTGTCTGAAGTTCCTCAGCTTTAGGCTGGTCTGTTACAGCAGCGATACTGAGAGTCACTCAGTTTCCCTCCACTGCCCACCTCCCCAGGAAAGCCTGTGTGTGCCACTCACTCCCAGGATTTTCTATTTGCCTGTTACAAACATAAATTTCCAGAGGGACCCAGTGTTTTCCAGGGAACTGGGTTACCAGAATGGCAAATGCACTCTCGGAAAGGGTGTGTACCCTGAAGAACTCACACGTGAAGTGCCCAGGGCAGGGGAGAGGCAAACAAGCCTCCTCCACATGCCCACTGGGCCCACAGGGAGTGGCTGCATGGAGCACACACAGGGGGATTTGAGGCTCAGGACAGCACCACAGTGGGCCTGCAAGTGGGAGGCAAAAGGTGATGCCTACCTCCACTGTCACCTCTGGCCTGGGAACAGATGGATGGTGGGCCACCAGTACCTGGGCTATAGGCACACACCACAATGTCTAGCTAACTTTTCTATTTGCAGTAGAAACAGGGTCTCACTCTTGCTCTGGCTGATCTCAAACTCCTGAGTTCAAGCAATCCACCTGTCTCGGCCTCCCAGAGTATTATTAGGATTACAGGCATGAGCCACCATACCTGGCCAAGGCACCATCTTAAGAGAAAGGACAGCAGTCTGCAGAGCCAGAGCTGCCAAGGAGGCTAGAAAGGCAGCCCAGCCAGGCAGAAGGCCTGCACCACAAGGGGCCAGACACAAGGCTCTGGCTCTGGCCCCTCCCAGGGTCTCCTGGCCCAGATATGTCAGAATATAGGCCAGCTGGAGTCTGAGTGGCCCACACACAGTAGAGGCTCCAGGCCTCCATAATCCACATCCCCAAGGCAGAG
>NW_003852403.1:14790768-14791188 GCF_000181295.1 Otolemur garnettii
CAGTGGAGGGAAAGCAGGGTTTGGCCCACCCAGGAACCAGAGGTGGCCTCAGACCAGCCTCAGATAATGCCAAACATATACATAGCATTGCAATAAAATATTTGTAATATTTATTATTATTAATAATTACTGTTAAAAAGTAGCCTTTGTGGCTTGGCACCTGTAGCTCCCGTCAGGGAGCCGGCCACATACACTGGGGCTGGTGGGTTTGAACCTGGCCCAGGCCTGCTAAACAATAATGACAACTACAACAACAACATATAGCCCAGCATTGTGGCAGGTGCCTGTAGTCTCAGATACTTGGAAGGCTAAAACAAGAGAATTACTTAAGCCCAAGAGGAGTTTGAGGTTGCTGTGAGTTTTGACACCACAGCACTCTACTGAGGGTGACAAAGTGAGACTATGTCTCAAAAATAAGAA
>NW_003852403.1:14791931-14822368 GCF_000181295.1 Otolemur garnettii
GGCCAGATTCAGCCTCCCCTGGTCCCTCCTGATGCTGCCTGCCAACATCTATTCAGTATAACCCATCAAAAATGCAGGATCTGCAGAGTGGAAAACAGAACCAGATGGTGACAAATCTTACACTTGTGGCTGCTTCCTCGCCAGGCCCTGACTCAGAGGCACTGAAGGCAGAGGGGAAAGCACAGTGCAGCCAAGCCCTATCACCATAACCCCAATACAGGGCACTGTCACCCTAGTGCAGGGCATTGACACTCCAGTCCAGGGCCCCTAGTGCAGGGCATTGAGGCCCAGGCAGAGATGGCTGTGTTGGAAGCAGCCCTTCAGTAGGCTGGCGCTTTGAGTTCTGGATGGGCACAGGCAGCATGTGGCCCTACTGAGAAGTAGGGACCCCACTCTGCTGACCCCATCCCGTTACCCCACAACCCCTCCAGGACCTGCAAAGAACTGTCTCCCCCACTCCAGGGCCCCACATTCCTCCCAAGTGCATGGCATTAGTGGCTCTGAAAAGCAGCCCATCAGGTCACTGGTGACACCTGGACACATTCCCAACCTGGGACTCTCCAGTCTGACAGCATTCCAGGCTAACTTCCCTAAGCCCCAGAGGAAACATTTTGCAGGTAGGATAAGGCCTCCCAATATCCCTTATTTCCAACTCTCAAATATCCCCAAGGCTGGCTGGCCAGTCATTCTCCCTATTGGACAGATGCCTAATACTCTTTCATGTTTATAATGTTTGAACAGTCTTAAGCCACTGCCACCTCCTCCAGGCAGCCTTCCTAGATAGCTCTAACCAGAATAAATGGGTCTTTCTGCTGCTGCCTCTCATAGTATTGTAATTTGTCTGTTTTTATGTCTGTATCTTCATCAGTCTTCAAACTCCTCCAGGGCAAGGGCCTTGCTTATCCATTCCTGGATCCCTTTCGTCCCCTGAGTATGACACACAAAGGGCCCTCCAGAACAGTGGGTGGGAAGTAAGACAAAGTGTCCATATCCCAGTGTTAGGCGTAAATTAACCGCAGTGCCCAGAACCCACCATTCTCTGCCCCTGCTGTGTTTGCCCCAGATGTCCAGGCTGGCAAGAGGGGTTGAAATTAAGGATTAAGACACCAGTCTAGACACCAAGCTTCTCATCAGAGCAGCAAAGGTGCCAAATGGCTGTGCATCTCTGTCCACACAGAGGGTGGGTTTCTTTAGACCCTCTTACTACTGACTGTGTTTGCCCATGTGGACCACACTCAGGGACTGGTCTCAGTCTCTGAACCTGCAGCCCCACCCATGCCTAGCTCTTGACCCCATACAAGAGTGAGAGTCAACTATAGGCTTACATGGGCCTGGCTCTGAACTCCTCCAGCCAGACCTGCCCTGCTCCACAAAGGACTAATGCCAGAGCTGGAAGGGGCCTGAGCTCTCCCCTCTCAGCTTTTACAGTGCACCCAGGAAGCCACTGAGGTCCAGAGAAGGAGGACAGGTTGCTCACACAGCCCTGTCTCCAACTCCCAGCACAGCCGCTTTCAGAGGACAGGCTGCCCCACAGCCCTTCTTCCATCCTGCCCTTCCTCCAAGGTCAAACCAACACCCCACCTACCCACCCCACATGTCTTCTGGGATCCACTCAACAAAAGCCAGCCACCAGCTGGCATGGTGCTCCTCTGTGCTGCCACCCCGCTCCTCTGTGCTGCCACCCCGCACCTGCTCAAGCTCTTCCCTCTGTCCAGAATGCCCTCCCCACCCTCTGAACCTTGTAAACTTCTACTCATCCTTCACGGCCCAGCTTAAATGTCACCTCCTTTGACAATGCAGAGAATAATCACTCCTATTAGCTGTTTACCCAGCTTCATTGTGTTCTGGAAAATCAACAAGTAGATGTTCAAACTACTAGGGGGCCTCCCTTCTGCCTGGCACCCAAGTTTCTCAAGAGCAGGGATCTGACTCTGCAAAGCAGGGGTAATAACAATCTCTGCATGCACACTGCATGTGATTGAAGGGGGTGAGGGCTGTGTAAACTATCCCGTGCTAACTGCTGTCTTTATCTTCAGCTTTCCTCCCTATGACTCACTTTCCATAGCTATGAAATAGAAGCAGCTAACGAATGTATGTGACAGTATGCCGGTTGTGCCTGGGCTATGGGAAGACCTCATTACAGCTGCTGTCATTGTCTATGTCACTTTCATTTTCTTAGGATCTCCCTGTGGACCTTGTCCGTGGCCAGCACTCAGTACCCAGTTTTTGAAATGAATTACTTTGGCATTTGAGATGTTAGCAAAAATGAGGTTAAAATCCAAAGACCACATAAAGATGCAGAGTTAAATCTTATCATCAGAAATGTTCCACTGTGGCCTTGCTCTCAGAGTACACAGGCCAGTTTCCTAGAATGGGCTGGAAATAAGGAAATCCTGGCCTGGAGTGACCCCTGTGCTGGCAGCTCCAGGGACAAGCAGTCAGATAGCACCACCCCTGGGCCTTGGAGGGAAGGCATCCAGATGCTGGACTTCAAGAGTGGCCTCTATGGACAGCCAAGGCACAAGCCCAAGGCTCAGCCCAGTGAAGTCCATTTCTGTCCTCCCAAGGACAGGGTACTCAGACAAGCCACATCCTAGAGCAGCAGTTCTCAACCTGAGGGTCGCGACCCCTTTGGGGGTCAAATGACCCTTTCACAGGAGTTGCCTAAATACATCCTGCATATCAGATATTTACATTATGATTCATAACAGTAACAAATTACAGTTGTGAAGTAGCAACGAAAATAATTTTATGTTTGAGGGTCGCCACAACATGAGGAATTGTATTAAAGGGTCACGGCATTAGGAAGGTTGAGAACCACTGTCCTAGAGGCTCACTCTATACCAGCTGCAGAACAAGCTTCCCAAAGCTCATCCATGGACACCTCTGAGAATTGAGACCTGAGCCAGATTTGGCAGATGTCACAAGAATTGATTCTCATCCACCAAAGAACCTATGTCACCCCCTTTTAAGACAAATGGGAAGAATAAAGCCCAGAGATGCTGAGTGAGTTGTCTAAGTTTACACAGCTAATGAAAATCTTTACTCAGAGGCCATCAAAAGTCAGCAATATCATCTGAGAAATGTCCAGGCTCAGGCTGTCTGAACAGCTGCCTTCCCCACCCGCCAACCCCTATCAGAGCAGGACTTGTCATATACACTGCTTGGTGTAGCCACATGATCATGCTTCATGCACTGCTGGGTGTGGGTCATTTATTGCCCTGATCCCTGCAGCATCCAGTGTCAGTCTCTACTTGTCAGTGGGCCACTGAGATGTTCAAGGTTAAGGGAGGAGGTTTTCAGGGGTGGACAGTTACTTATGAATAGTGACGCTCAGGCACACATGCTTTAATTTAGGTCTCCACACACACTGATTGAGCACCTCCTCTGACCTCAGCCCAGGAGGGCAGTCAGAGAAGCAGAGGCACCAGCCCTGTCACCAGTGCTTACAGTCTTACCTGGATGACTCTAGAAAGAATTCAGCAAGTAATTCAACCAGGCTGTTGGTCTGTACCAGCACTTCCTATCTCTCCATCTGCCTGGACACTGCATCCCTGGATAATTCTGTATATCACTTGAGATTTTCAACAAAAACTCGTGGCCACAGCACAGCTCTACCCAGCTGGCCAACCAAGGGCTCCTGTGGCACAGAACTGCACAGCCCAGTAGTTGGCAGCAGAATCTCACCCTACAACCCAGACAAGGTCTAGGCTTTTCCACCTGACTGTACAACCTGGGTTTCTCAAAGTCAGCTCTGAGGAACCCTTGGGTCAGATCACCTACAAAGTTTGGAAAAGATGCAGATCCTGGGTCCCTCCCTTCAAAGGGAGATTCTAGGCAGAGCATGGTGGCTCGCATCTGTAGCCCTAGCACCCTGGGAGGCCAAGGCTGGCAGATCACTTGAGCTCAAGAGTTTGAGACCAACCTGAGCAAGAGTGAGATATAATCATCTTTGAGAACCAACCACTGAGTAGTAGGCCACGCCTCTCAACGGGGGGATGTGGAAACTGAATCTTGAGAAGGCAAAAAAGTCACTTTTTTTATAAAAGAAGCATGGATACATACATAGTATATAAACAGATATTTGGTATATCTGGGCTATTAAATTTTCATGGGGAAAGCTGGTGCAGTGGCATGTGCCTATAGTCCCAACTACTCGGGAGGCTGAGGCAGGAGGATTACCTGAGTGCAGGAGTGAGCTGTGATGGTGCCTGTGAATAGCTACTGCACTCTGACCTGGGCAACATAACCAGACTGCATTTTTCTTTTTTTGGCTGGGGCTGGGTTTGAACCTACCACCTCCGGCATATGGGGCTGGCACCCTACCCTTTTGAGCCACAGGTGCAGCCCCAGACTGCATTTTTAAAATAAAAATAAATAACTTTTCATGGAGGCAAGAAGGGTTTTGATAATTAGGAGAAAATATCTGACACATTTGGGGATGATAAAGAATAAGTGATTGAGAAGCCCTGGCCTGGACAAAGGCAGCCATAACAGCAGCAGAAAGACACTTTTTTTTTTTTTTTAGTTTTTTGAACCCACCACCTCCAGCATATGGGGCCAGTGCCCTACTCCTTTGAGCCACAGGCACCACCCAGAAAGACACTTCTTAGGGGAAAAGATGGCAGGGAATGCTCCCAACCCCACCAGGGAGGAAGAACTCCTGCTACATCCCCTCCCCATCTAACTTGCCCCTTCCCAAAGCCAAAGGGCAGAGAGGCAAGTGGGTCCATTCTTGGGACATATCAATTCATACCTGACATCACTGGCAAAGAAGAGCCCAGGGAAGGAGCCGCCCAGCAGGGCTCTGAGGGTACCAGGCCAGCACCTTCCAAGGAGGAGCAGCTAGGGAAATGAGAGCCAGCCCCAGATAAGAATGGGACAGAGGGAGCTCACCCACACCTATCTGGTTTACAATATGGAACCAACTAGCAGGAGTGCTCCCCGCATCTGGGAACAGGGAGAGGGTCCTAAGAAAGGGACCACACAGAGCAGCCAGCAAAGAGCAGGCTGACTCTGAGAGGAGACAGGTAGAAGAGGAAGGATGTAGCATAATGATAGCCATAGTAAGAGCCTTAGATATGCACCAGGCAGGTACCAACCACCCAAGGCACTGCCCAGTGAGGTGGGTCACATTACTACCAGCAGCATGTTAACTACTGGAGGGCAGGGACCACGTCTGCCTCAGGCACTGCCACAGCCCACTCTCCTAGAACAGTGTATATGTGCAAAATGAATAAATCCCTATTTAACACACAGGGAAAGAACCACAGACAGATTAACTTATCCAAATCCTCCCAGCTAGGGAGTGGCCCAGCCATAATTCAAACCCCTGAAGTCAGACCCCAGAGCCTGCCCTCTTCACCCCAACATTTGTTTGGACTCAGAGATCCCAGCCTGGTAACTTGTGGTCTAGGTGGGTCCACAGCTGGTGAGGTGAATGAACAAGACAAAGGCATCCTCCCAAGTTGGCCACTTCATACTGGTGGCCAGCAGGGGCATGTGGTGTGCTCTCAGAAGGCAGTACAGCCCGACTTGGCCTGGGCTGCACACGTCGACAGGAACCCCAAACACAGGGCAGCCAAAGGGAAAACAGGGTGGGGGGATGCAGCTTAATTGTCCCTTACCAATCCGTCACAGTTGCTGATGGCAACAGCTGCCCCAGGCATTCCAGTGACACCTCCAGTGTACAAGCACTCCTGCCACAAGGGCTGTCGGAACAGCTCCTGAAAATCCTCCTGCCACTCCACTGAAGCTCCTGGTACCACCAGCCTTCGGTTGGGCCGCATATGCAAGTGCAGTTCCTTCCCAAAAACAGTAACATTGAAGTAGAGGGAGCGGTGCCCCACCCCACCAGGCCACAGGGTCTCTCCTTCTGGGTTCAGGGGGCTGCGAGCCACCCGGGGGTGACTGGAGTGGGATGGCGGGGTGGGTGGCATGTCTGCTACCACACTCCCTGAGAAGGCTGCTCCTGGGCCGGACACCACATGGGAGAGGAAGCGTCCCAGAAAATCCGTGCTGCAGGGTACTGTCACAGCATAGCCACGGAGCTTTCCAGAGAGGTGACGCTCTGTTGGAGGTAAACAAAGAGTCACTTCCATGCAGTCTGTGCTGAAGGTACGGGGAGATCAGAAATCCCATAGGGGCAGAGAAGGATCTGCAACCCTGAGGGTCACCTTAGATGGACCCCTTAGCCCAAATTCATCCATTTTCCATGCATTGCTTCCTGAGCTCCTGGCTTTCTACACGTGGATGCATGTTGTTCAGGTACTTTGTGGACATAAATTGTTCTCTGTAACACCCAGGTCCTCTTTAAATTTAGCAGAAGAAAACAAATGATGCCAAACAGCCCTGTCACTCTAGCAACGAGCCTTCCAACCTTGGGCACTGCCTAGGAAAGGACTGAAATTCCCTGAAAGCCCCCAGGGCAAAGGGAGGGAATGCCAGATCTGCCCAAACTCCCCTCATGTGCTGGGGTAGGGCCCTTCTCCCCAAGCTCCCAAGAATGCAGCTGGCAAAACAAACACACCTAGAAACCCAGGGGATCGTGGGCATGTGTCAAGGAGAAGGTGGGGCTGGAGAGGGGAGGGAGAGAATACAGGGTTCTATATTTTTCCAAGGTTAGAAAGAAAACTTTTTTAAGCAGCTCAGTGACTGCTGAGATTTCTCTATGGCCCAGTCCCAAGCTGGATAAATATAGACCTTCAAAAATAAAAGGAGACACAGGGGGTGACCTGCTCACTTGGAATGAATTAAGTGTGAGGTCATGGCCCCATGGTCCAGGCCACATGCCAGCAGGCCCATCCTCACACAGCTCTCCCTAAGCCCAGCCAGGCTGGGCAGGAGTGACAGCTCCCTGGCTTCCAAGGCTGGTGATTCATGGATGTGAGTTTGGGAGGAATTTTCATTTCCCCAGAGTTGTACCTCTCACCTCCCCAGTTCATGGTGCTAATAAAATACCGCCTCCTCTCCTCGCAGAAAATGATGTTTCCTGAAAATCCCCCATGCCCAAGGCAGTTATGGATAGGGAGTACTCTTCTCTAATTTGACTTATAGTGAAGGACCCCCAAGACTGTTGCAAGACTGTGCCACCTGCTGTCCTACGGTGGTACATGAGCTGAGTTCACACACAAGCAGGCGCCATGCCTGGAAATGACCAGGACCTCCTCCATATGCTCGGAGCCACTAGAATGGTACCCCACGCTGCAAGGTGTGGGTGGAGTAGTCCGGGTCTGTATGGAAGAGGATGTCTGCAGCCTTTGAGAATGCCAAGCCCAGTGAGACCAAAGATGAGAGCGTGTTTCTGTGCAGGATGTGGTGGGACCAATCACCTGTTAGGCTGATTCTGTGTATATGACAGACATACACACAGCCCTGCACAAAGTTGGAGACAGACAAGACACTGAGACACATAAGACAGAGAGACAGATATTTGGGTGAGAGGAGGAGAAACAGAGAAAAAGAAACAAAGCGACAGATACATAGCTCCTAAGAAGAGACTTGATGTTCCCGAATCCTCTCCTAGGGTTTAGCTCAAGTTCTAGTGCCAAAACAGGAGGGAAACCGTGGGACAGCGCTGATGGCCCATGGGGAAGAAAGTGTGTGCAGTGTCTCCCACTCACCTGCTAGAACCCCACTACAGTGGCTTGGGCACCCTCGGGCCACCCCAATCCAGGGCACGCAGGACCCCCACGCGCCCAACCCGCACGCACCTGGGGTCCGACTGCCCGCGGTGGCCCAGAGCGCGCAGTGCAAAGGAAGCAGGCAGGACAGCAGGGCGCGGAGTGGGGCCATGTGGCCGCGCAGGGACTCAGGCCGGGCCGGCGCCAGAGCCGCAAGTCCCAGGCTGCGCGCGAGGCTAAGGCGCGCCCCGGGCTGTCGGAGCAGTGGCCGGCCGCCTCTGCCTCCTCCTCCGCCGCCTCCCCTCCTCGCAGCCTACCTCCCGCCGGCTCCCGGCCCCCTGCGCGGCGCTGTCGCCTGGACCGCCTGCTCCGAGCGCCCGAGGCTACCGGCGGGACAAGAGAGCTGCTGACGCGCCAGCGTCCCTAGTGCCAACTGCTGGCGGGTCTGTCAGCCCGCAACGTGACGCTTCGGGACGCTACGGGAGCCGGCCGAGGGGGCAGCAGGGCGGGCGAGGGGTGGGCACACCGGGCGGGGCGGAGCGGGGCGGGGCGGGGGGCGCAGCACGCCCGGGGGCGGGGCACGGGGCTGGGGGTGCGGCGGCGTGCGGCCGGGATCGGAAGTGCCACGCGGAGCGGGAGCTTGGACTTCTAGCTCACCAGGCCGATTGTCCCCTCAGATGCCTGAGCTTCCAGGAGTGGTAGCCCGAATCTGCTTTCCACCGCCGCTCCGCCCCCTTCCTTGGCTACAGGGTCGGGTCCCTGTTTCTGCTCCAGAGCCACGGGGCCAAATGAAGTGTCCACTGCATTGGAGCTGGGGTGAGGACAGTGAGCCCCCCAGTAGAGGGCGTCTCTCTCTTTCTTTTATGATAGTCCTGATTCCCCACTAACGAGCAACCCCTTGAACCTACCCACTTTCGAGTACAGCTTCCTGGACCCCGGGGTGCACCGACCCGTCTGTGTCCTTGCCATGAGCAGGGATGAGGAAGGTGTAGGGAGAGAAGCCCTGGCGTCGCAATCAGTCCTAATTGAAATCCTAGCTCTGAAGCCTCAATTTCTTCATCTGCAAAATGGATGTTAGCTATAGCACATAGTAGGTGCTCAATAAATAACTGCCTTCCCCTTCCATCCCTGACAACAGTAGCACCTGCTGCAGCCCAAGGTGGAAAGAACCTAAAGTTTGAGAGAGGAGAGTGGATGCTGGCCTTGCAATGGTGTTGAGACCAGTTCAGTCGGTAGGTCAGACACCACAACAGAAAATCCTTGATCTTTCTTTACTACATAAATGCATTTGTAACATTTTGCAAATAAACTATATTTCATGTGATCAAGAGGTGGCAATTGGAGAAAGGAGATTTTTCTTTTTTGGAAATAATCATAATTTCTTTGAAATGAGGACTAGTGCATTTAAGAAGCAGATGTGGAGAACTGAAGTATATTATATTTCAAGCAACACCAGAGCAACCAGTTATTTGGAAATGGTAACCCCAAGTTAATCTTTATTAAGTTTGGGAAGAATGGAGATCATTTTTCTCCTCTTCTTGGTCCTTCAAGATCTGTGAAGTCAAGAGCCAGACAGCATTTTGTGTGTGAGGGCGTGTGGAGCAAGAATGTGAGAGGCTTTATATGTGTGTTTCTGTTTGTCTCTCTGTCTGTTCATGCACCTATGTGTGTCTGTGGAAGCTTCAAGAGGAGGCTGAGAGATGCCCAGGCTGGAGCTCCATGGTTCTAGACCTCTGCAAACCCGCTAAATGATCTTGGGATAAAATGGCTTCTTCTCTCAGGGTATCAGTTTTCCAAGCTGCAGAGTGGGGACCCTAGGGGACAGAGGGGTAGAGTTGTGGCATTACGATTGCTCATTTTCTCCCTGCTGTGGGGCCATCCCAGAAAAACTCTCATAGAAAACTCAGAAGCCCCAGCTCCATTCCGCCCCCTTCTTCCTGCTGCAAGCAGGACAAGTCAAGAGGGACAGATTACAGCTGGGACCCCAGTGGCCTGACTCATGAGCCAGTCTTGGCAAGCAGAAAGCAAAACCTCACCCTGTCTCTCTACCCCCACCCCCTTCCCTGTGGCTACAATGCTTGCTTTTGTTGGCAAGTATTGGATGTCCAAGCTGTTTTACACTGAGGAAGCCTTTGTTGGGAAGAGGGGACACAGGGGTCTGGGCCAGAAGGTGGGGAAATGGCTGGGTGGCCCCATCTCTGGAGCCACCTGGGCCAAAGCAAAGAAATCCCCAGGTGTCAGCTGAGGACCCTCCTGGAAAGCAAGTTCTGGGTTTTCCAGAACTTGTGACCCTGCACAGGGGAGAGTGGCTTGGGGTTTCTCTAGCTACTTGTCCCACCAACACATACTGAACACTTCCAGTCCCCATCCCTGGGGGAGGGGGAAGCAAGAAGTCTGTACTGGCTTCCCAGAGGCAGCGACCCAACTGCAAGACGTGGCATGTGCATGAGAAAGCCTGAAAGCGAAGCAAGGAAGGGGTAGAGACACGTGCTCTGTATATATGAGCAATGTCCCCAGGGGACTCCAGTAACTCAGGGAAGGAGGACTTGGAGGAAGGTTCACAGATTTGAGCTGAGACTTCCATAGAAGAGGCAGAGACGAGGAAGGTCTCCTGGTCTGGAAAGGTGTGAGCCCCAGGAGGAGAGGGCCAGCCCCCTTGTGAGTGAGTATCCCAGGTGGGAAAGCTTGGGCTAGCTAGAACTCATGATTCAGGAAAACCCCTGGGACAGATAGGCCACAGAGACAGAAGGTGGAGGTATCTAGCCCTGAAAAGTGGCTGTGGCAAGAGTGTGCCAAAGAGGTAGAATGACTGGGCTGGGGCTCAAGCCACTGCTCAGGAATTCTGAAAGAGGAATGGTGCTCTGTCAAGCATGGACAAAACCCCAGAGATTTGGAGATAGAAGGGTTCAAGGACAGTGCCCAGTGCCCCACCCCATCGTACAGTTAGGTAAACTGAAGTCTAGAGGGAAAAAAGAGACTCGCTTCTGGTCACACAGCTAGTTTAGAGTATGGCCAGATCCCCTGAGCACCTGCTCTCTCATGTGGGAGCACAGCCTTGGCTGGACCACCAGCTCTCCTCCCTTGCTCCTGCTTTCCAGGCAATGAGCGGTTCAAGGTTGAGACAACAAAATTTCCCCAGCTCAGGGGGAATCCCAGATCCCCCTACCTTTTCCAAAAATGTAGGAATGTTAGCTTGAAACTGTCTCTGCAGCAAGAGGCCAGCAGGCCCCAAGAGAGGTTGCCATGGGTGACCTGGAAGGCACCTGAGTTGTCACAGCTCAGGGAACCCAGGAGGTGGCTGTCATTTGTTGAGCACCCGCAGCTGTGTTAAGTGCTTTAGGTGTTTTAACGCCACCTGGAGGAGGTGATCCTGAACTACTCAAAGAGGGTGGTTATGTTATAACCCTGAGTGGGACCAGGGACAAGCAAGGCTCTGAAATACTCAGGAGAAGAAAAAGAGAATTCCACTCTAGCTCATTGAAAACCACCACCATCCATCCTAGATAGCCAGCTAGCAAGCAAGACAGCAAGACCGCCCTAGCTTCCTCTCTCACCTGCCACAACAATCCCCATTGGGTCCTATGGAGTCAACTCCAAAGGATCTTCAAAATACAGCTGCTTCTGTCCATCGAAAATGTACCTTCAGCCCCATCCATGCCACCAGCATCTCTTCTCTGGACGTTGCCATGGTTTTCCCCTTATAGATCACCCCCTCCACTCTGGCCCCCGGAATCCCTTCTTCAGCTCCATCCAGAGCAGACATGTGAGGCATCATGTGGCTCTCTCTGCTGTTAAGTCTCCACAAAGACCAGATTCTTATGCCCACCTTCTTTCCTCCCCGGACCCCAGCCTAACTCCTTGCAGGCACCATGTTCATATTGCCTCAGAGCCTTTGCACAGGCTGCTCCCTCTGTCCCAAACACTGTCTCCTCCTTCCAACATCATCTTTTTAAGTTGTTGCTTCTAGAAGCCTGTGCTGGCCTCCCAATGGGATCAAATCTACCTGTCCTTGCCCCCTCAGGCCTCCTTCACAACAGCTCTCACTATTGAGTCTCGCCTGGTTCTGTGTGATTTGCAGAGTAACATCTGCTTCCCTCTAGACTGAGCTCCATGGGGAGCAGGGACCACATCTGGAATCCTCAATGCCTGCCGTATGTTGGGCACATAGTAGGCCCTCAATAAATATTAATTGAATTAATAATCAAATGAATGGGTGTTGAAGAATAAGGAGTTCATGGAAAATGTAGGAAGTTAAGCACTTCCCAGAACAATCACTCCAGGGGAAAACTGGAGACACAGACTTGG
This sequence comes from Otolemur garnettii, assembly GCF_000181295.1. Taxonomy (NCBI): domain Eukaryota; kingdom Metazoa; phylum Chordata; class Mammalia; order Primates; family Galagidae; genus Otolemur; species Otolemur garnettii. The sequence continues at coordinate 14,803,859 of NW_003852403.1, forward strand.
GGGATCTGAGTGCACCATCAACATGAAGGTCACCAGGCATCACAGTCGGGCAGGGATGGGGAGAAAAGTTGCTTTCTATGCCCCCTTGCCTGGAAAATATATTTAAAATATATTAGGATGGCCAAAGAGGCCATCCTAGCTTAACAGGTTGGCCAGGCACTTTACACATTTACCTCAGTCCCACAACAACCTCACAAGATCGGCATCCTTTTGCTCATAGATGAGGAGGCCATGGCTCTGGGAGGCCAAGTAATTTGCCCCAGTGCTCAGCACTCACAGTTGGTAAATGTCAGTGCCATGTTCAAACCCAAGTTGGACTCCCACTCACAGGCTTCCAGGTGCACACTGATGCTGGCAAGAGATTCTCCCACCTCCATTGCTTTGGAGATTACCTAGTTTACTTTGTTTCTTACTTAATCTTTAAAAACATTTGGCTGTAAAAATGATAATATGTACAAGAAAATGCCACCTGCTCATTTTATAGAGGGGCAAACCAAGGCCCGGAGAGCAGAGGTGGCTTTGCAAGGGCACATGGTGAGAACATTCAGGGGTGAGATAACACCCAGGTCTCCTGGCTCACTGTGATCTCAGAGCACCAGTGATATTGGTTCTTCCTACCCAGACCACACAGGCCTCTGTCCATGGATTGTTTAGTTCCCATCTCAGGGAGGAGAAAGAAGACTTTGCATCTCTTCCTCCTGTTCTCTGAGAGCCGCAGTCACGCACAGATGTCCTAAGCCAGTGGTTCTCCAATCAGCGGCCCCTTAACCAGTCAAATTGGCATCATAGGGCAGTTTGTCAGACATGCAAATTCCCAGTCCCCACCCCAGACCTACACCACTGGGAACTCTGGGGAAGGGGCCTGGCAATCTGTGTTTTAACAAGCCCTCTGGGGGATTTGGGCACATGCTCAAATGTAAGCATAGCCTTGAAAATTGAGGCCAAATTAAGACTGAGAACTGAGGACCTCTGACCTGCTCCTAAATTAAAACCCCCACCCTCCGCTCCCATCCCCAGGCTCCAAAGCCTTTTCTGCAGCTGAATCTGAACTCCAGGAGCCTGGCGGAACTCCAGGGGCATCCAGATGAATGGGAGAGGGGCCAGGCCTTGTGGCCTTTCTCTATATCATCCTTCTCTTTTCCTCCCCTGCATTCCCTCTGCACATTTTTTGGCAAGTGTCTAAGGACCGTATCTAGGAGACCCGGCGGGGGTAAGTTAACCACAGCGATTTGTCATGCATTACAGAACAGCTGATACCCCCGAGACCAGCTGAGCCATGAGATCAGTTAGAAACAATGCTGTTTGTGCCCTGTGTGTAGAAGTTATATGGCTGTGGTTACTGTGTGTTGAGGGGTGCAGGAGAGGAAATCTCCTTGTCCTTGTAAGGAGGGATGCCAGAAAGGCCAGCTGTCCTTTGGGAGTTCTGTTTCTGCCATTTCCTCTCCTGGAACTGTGGGTCTATAATTGCAACATCGACATTCTCCTAACCAAAGTCCAGCGTAGCTCCTGGCATCTGCTCACTGGGGTTCGAGAGAGGTAAGGTGGAAAGCAATGATCACTCCCATTTCCTGGTCCCCCATGGGTGCTGTAGAAGGACTCAGAGAGATTTAACAAGGGCCCATTTCTCACAAGCTTGTGTTCCGATCCTGGTGAATTCTTAGATTCTATGGCATCCTGCAGGAGAGAGGGTCCAGGCCTCCACACTGTTCCTTTCTCTACACCAGTTAGGGGACTTGGAGTAATATGTAATAAAAATAAATAAATATGGCTTAATTTACTGTTTCCCATTCAAAAGAGTCCTGAAATAGGCCAGTTCTGACCTGGTTAACTTGGCAGCCCAACAGAACCATCCAGTATCCTCGTTCCTTCCTCTTTCTATGCTGTCACATGTGGTGGCTAATCTCATCTCAGGCTTGTCCTCTCTGAGTGGCAGAATGACTGCATTGGCTCCAGGCATGCCATGTTCACTGGCTGCAATGGTGACTAGAGGCGATGGGAAAAGGAGTTCTTTCTTGTCTGCCTCTTTCAAACATTTTACTGTGCAGATTCTCAAACATACCCAAAAGAAGAAGGAATAGTGTGAAGACCCTCCCATTTATCCCTCATCCAGCTCCAAAGTTCCAATTGCGATGAGCCCACAGCCTCATGGCCTGGGCCTGCGATGTCCTGTGTCATCTTTGCTCCTTCTGTCTACACCCTGAGTTATTTTATAGCAACCCCCAAATATCATCTACCATTTTCCAACTGTCAGAAACATTTTTATCTTGTCTCATGTTTAAGACTTGGCTTGTTCATAAAGGGGTCCACACAAAGACCATACATCACACGGTTCTCGGAAGTCTCTCTCAATCGAAACCAGTGGTTCTCAACCTTCCTAAAGCCGCGGCCCTTTAATACGGTTCCTGTGGGTCACGACCCACAGGTTGAGAACTGCTGATCTAAACCTTGGGCTGGTAAACCACAGCTCAGGCCAAATGCAGGCCCCTGCCTGTTTTCATAGAGTTTATAGGAACACAGCCATCCCCACTTGTTTACGAATCCTATGGTGCTGTTCGTGCTGCAAAGGCAGAGTTGAGTAGTTGCTACAGAGACAGTGTGCCCCACAAAGCTCCAAATATTTACTGCTTGGCCTTTATAGCAAAATATCTACCACCCCAGATCTAAACAGTTTCCTCTACTTTTTGTTCCCTCTCTGGATTTGTTTTTGCCTTTTGGCTGAAGAAACCAGGACATCTGTCCTATAGATTTCCCCATATTTTTGTGCCCCTTCTGAAGAACAAGGTAAAGGCTTCAGAGGCCTCCTGACAGCAGAGTCACTCTCGCATCTTACTGTCCAGAACCCCCAACCCCCTCTTTGCCAGTCCCTGGGAGGGGCTGAGACCCCTCTTCGGAACCCCCTCTTCTAAACCACAAGTTCAGCATCAAGTTTCTATCAGAAAGGAGAGAGAGGAGAGTGGATGGTTACTAGGTGGGAAACAAAGGACATGCCAACCTTTCAAAACAGCCAACACAGCCAAATGATGGAGCTGGCCCGGTCTTCCTCAGCCGGCTCTAACCCTTTAGCCCCTCACCCCCACAGCACTCCCTATGCCACCTTCCAACTCAAGTTCAACATTTAACAAACGCATGAGCAATTCCCCTCTACCAGCTCTGTGCTGTACACACCTTGGCTGGCCAATCTGTGTGTTGGAGCTCACCAAACAGGGAGGGTCACAGCAAGGGCTCGGGTGATGCAGGGTAGGGGACATGCGGGGATGAGGGTTGGTACAGTGCTGGGAGGGGAGGGAAGCCGAGCTCATGTGCCATTTTGGCCAAGACCCAGAGAATAAAGAGTGAGCCAGGGGAAGAGAAGGAGAGAATGTCTCCCTCAGAGAGAAGTGCATGGCTGGTGGAAGGAGTTAAACAGAGGCCAGAGGCCAGGGGTCTACGGGGACATGTGGGCAGGGATCCAACCTCAAAGGGCCTAAAAGACTCTATGAAGGGGTCTGGCCTATCGAGAGGGCTCTCAGCAGCTACTTAAAGGGTCTATGAAAAAGCAAAACCAACACTGGGACTTAGAAAGCTAGTGAGATATCAAACCTGCTCTTGAATTTCTCACTTATGCTCAGGTATTAGTCAACCAAGGCTGTGTGCTGGGGTTGGGAACAGGGGTGAGCTGGTAAGACAGAGTGGGAGGCGCTTACAGTAGTCCTCTCTGTCTTCTGCAATACAGCAAGTGTATAGCATATGTTAAAATGTATTATCTTTATATCTTAGATGAATATAATTTCTATTTTAGTATACATTATAATTTATATATATACTATGAAATGTTATAAGTTATAATATGTAAATATATCAATTTATTATGTTTAATACATAATATTATAGACTATTATATATACAGTAGTCTCCCCTTATCTGTGGTTTTGCTTTCTGCAGTTTCAGTTACCTATAATCTCCCACGGCACCAAAAACATTGTAATGAATATTCCAGAAATAAACAATAATTAAGTGCTAAATTGTATGCCATTCTGAGTAGCATGAACTCTCGTGCCATCTGTCTCTGCCTGAGACATGAATCATACCTTTGTCCAGCATATCCACACCTTCTACGCTACCTGCCTATCAGTTAGGACAGTGGTCCCCAAACTTTTTGGTACCAGGGACAGGTTTCATGGAAGACAATTCTTCCATGGGCAGGGCAGCAGGGAGGTGGAACTCAGGCAGTGATGCGTGGCTGGTTCTTAACGGGCCAATGAATGGTACCGGGCTGTGGCCTGGGTGTTCATGACTGCAGACTTAGAAGCCATCTCTATTATCAAATCGCCTGTTGTGGTCTCATAGCGCTTGTGTCCAAGTACCCCTTGTTGTACTTCATAGTGATCCCAAAGTACAAGAGTAGTGATGCTGACCATGCAGAGATGCCAAAAGAAGCCGTAAAGCACTTCCTTTAAGTGAAAAGGTGAAATGTTCCTAACTTCAGGAAAGAACAAAAATCATACACTGAGGCTGCTAAGATCTACAGTAAGATGCATCTTCTAGCTGTAATTGTGAAGAAGGGGCCAGGCACGGTGGCTCCCACCTGTAATCTCAGGACTCTAGGAGGCCAAGGAGGGTAGGTCCCTTGGACTCAGAAGTTCGAGTACAGTCTGAGCAGGAGTGAGACTATGTCTCTACTAAAACCAGAAAAATTAGCCAGGCATTGTAGTGGACACCTGTGGTTGTAGTCCCAGCTACTCAGGAGGCTGAGGCAGGAGGATTGCTTGAACCCAGGAGTTTGAGGTTGCTGTGAGCTAGGCTGAGGCCATGGCTCTCTAGCCTGGGCAACAGAAAGAGACTCATTCTCAAACAATAAAAAAAATTTGTGCGAAGGGAAACAAAATTTGTGCTAATTTTGCTGTCAGACTTCAAACTGTTAAAATCACAGCCACAGTGTATGCTAAGTGCTTAGCTAAGATGGAAAAGGCATTACATTTGTGGGTGGAAGACATGAACAGAAACATGTTCTAATTGATGGCAATCGGGTTTGGTACTATCTGAGATTTCAGACATCCACTGGGGGTACTGGAACATATCCCCTGCAGATAAAAGGGCACTACTGTAGTAGTATCTAATATGACATATTAATGATTCAATACAGTAAAATATGTTATATAATTATATATAAATTATATAAATAGAAAATGTAATATAATGATTTATGTCTTTATATGTTACATATTTCAAAAATCTGGAAGGAACAGGCAGTGCAAAGGCCTGGCTTTGCAAGAATTAGAATACTACTTATTCTATGTATTTTAAGCATAATGGGGTAGCAGTCCAACAGTGAAACTGAGTCCCTGAAATCCCACCATGGAGGTGGTGGTATTTCTCTCTTTGCCCAAGCTCACTTTACTCAATAGGTGATCCAGGGCCGTGACCCCATTTTGAGCCTTGGTTTTGTAAATCCAGAAAATGAGAACTGGACTATCCATCTTCTGTCAAGAAAGAACACAACATCAGAAATAAGTCCAGAAACTCTTTAAAAACCAAGAGCAGTAAAGACATACAGGCAGACCATAGAGGTATTACTGGTTTGGCTCCAGTTCACCACAATAAAGCAAATATTGCAATAAAGCAAGTCACACAAATGTTTTGGTTTTCCGGAGCATATAAAAATTTACTGTGGTCTGTTAAGTATGCTATAGCATTATTTCTAAAAAACATTAATTAAAATAACAATATTCTTAGTGGTATCTAGAATGCTAATTCCTTTCCCAACTTTCCCAAAGGTGTGTCTGTGTCTCTCTCTCTCCCCCCTGCCTCACAGAGTCTCACTCTATAGCCCTAGGTAGAGTGCTGTGGTCTCATAACTCACAGCAACCTCAAACTCCTGGGCTCAAGAGATCCTTCTGCCTCAGTCTCCCAAATAGCTGGGACTACAGGAGCAAGCTACCATGCCTGGTTCATTTTTTCTATTTATAGTAGAGGCAGGTTCTTGTTCTTGCTCAGGCTTATCTCAAACTCCTGAGCTCAAGGAATCCTCTCACCTCGCCCCCCCAGAGTGCTAGGATGACAGTATGCGCCACCACGCCTGGCTCAAAAGGTCTCTAATGTACTTTACCCAGGTCCATCAGAGGAGTCACTACCTATGGCAGCTATAGCCTGATGACTGAAGATCATGACGATGGATACAACAATAATAGAAAAGTTTAAAATGCTGGAAGAATTTACCAAAATGTCACACAGAGACATGAAGTGAGCTTATGCTACTGAAACAATGGCACCAATAGACTGGTTGGAGGCAGGGCTACAGAAACTTTTAATTTGTAAAAAAAAAACATGAAAACAAAAAGAATTAGAAAACCATGTAATATCTGTGAAGCACAGCAAAGCGAAGTACAATGAAATGAGGTACGCTTGTGTATTATTGGCATTTAGCTTTCTTGTTAGTTCTGTAAAACTGAAAGCCCTGCTGACTTTCTGAATGACTGAGAAGGCCTCCGATGCTGCACCCACACAAAGGGCAGACCATTTGGAGGGGAGCTGACATTTGGTCATTTCAAGGATGACCTGCCCCCTTTCACACTGGGTGACACAGAGGTCCCCACGCTCTGCTGGGAAATTCACATCTTCCATTTGCTCAGAGCTTTCACAAGCCCAGCTCCAAATTGTCATAAGTTGGCAGCTGGCACCCATGTGTCCTTCACGCACCACGTGGCTATGGAAGAGGACACAGATATTTACTGAGCTCCTCCTATATGTCTGGCACCGTGGAAAGCACAGCTCAGACCCCATAAGCATCAGTCCCCTAAACTCTCCTCTCCATTTACAAACTTTGAACTAAATTCAGATGACTTGGATGTAGACCTGCTTGTGATTCACATGGTCAAGATGACATGGTGTATGATGTCTAGCATTTGCCCAGCGAGACAAAACACCAGCTAGGAGTTAGGGGCAGGTTCCGGTGAAAACTCTGCTGCTAACCAGCTGGGTAGCTCTAGGCAGTCCCTTCTGCCCTCTGCACCCTGGCCACATCTGAACCACAGTGTGTGGATGAGAGCTCCTCTGTGGTGCCTCTGAGCCCTGATGGCCCACGATTCAGACTCTGGGCCTTTGTACAGGCTGTTTCCTCAGCCTGGGGTGCCTTTTCCCTGTGGATCCACCTGGCAAGCTAAGAGGCTTCCTTCGAATCCTTTTAAGTGGCCACTTCCTCCATGAAATACTCCCGGATACAGAACTACCCCCACTCTCCCACCAGCAAATCATCCAACACTCCTTTTTCTGCTCTACATCTGTGCCCTGGACTTAAGTAAACCACGGGGCCCCTGTGCTGAAATGATTTACTGGCATAATAACTATAAACTAAAGGCATGATTTCACCTTTACTTACTGTCAGCCAGAGCATGGAACATAACAGAGGCTCTAGAGAGGCCTGGTGAATCACTGAATGGATGCGTGAATTAACTATGGTTTATTAAACCTTTTACAGGGTTAGGCGATTCCGATTATGGTCTGGAGAGAGCCATACACTCCTTGTTGAAGCATTTCTTATACATTTCTTAAGGGCAAGAGCCATTTACAAAATATTCTCTGTCTGTTTCCGCCTCTTTGTAAGATTTTGTAATGAATATTTTGTAAATAAAGGTACATTTATTTACATTTAAGGTAAATCTGGCTGTAATTTCCTATTTTCCCTACACATGGTGACTTTAGGGACAACTTTTGGGATACCCTATATTAGGATAGAAAATATCTACATTTGCACTAATGCAGGAACCTGAAGGCCAGGCTCCAGATGGCAGGCTGACACTTGCAAAAAACCCCACCAGTTTGAAAAGCCGGCTCAAGGGGATCACCACTACCATAGTTTATGGATTCAGGCTTAAGTAAACAGTCCCCAGGAAGAGAACCTCCTCTACCAACATGGTAATAGTAATAATGATAACGCTTGTGGAGCAAAGTGTGGGTACTGCAGACTGCTACTAAGAGGCTGGGCTCCTTCTGTTCAGACCTTCACCCAGGAAAGCTGGATATGCCAAGTGTCACCCAGCCAAAGCTAACTTCTCTTGCCCTTAGGACTCAAGGTCTAGCTACAATTGATTCTGCTATCTTTATTCCTGTGACTCCTGCCCTCATTCCTCAGATGAGATAAAATAAGGTCCAGAGAAGTTAAATAACCAGCCCAGGTTACACAGCTAGTAAGTAGCAGAGCTGAACTTGAGGCAGCTCTTCACATTCTAAAACCTGTACTCCCCACGCTCCTGCAGGGCCCTCGAGTACCAGCAAGACATTTATCACCACTTCCTTTGCTTTATGACAGTTCTTTGGAGCGCGTGGCCTGCCACAGTGCCTAGAAGTAGCCTGGACCACAGGCAACTCTCAGGAGAGACAGTGGGCTGTTGATTAAGTCCTGTGCTCAAGATAGAAATGGACCCCTCAGCCTGGATGAGAAGGTGAGAAAGGACGTCAGCCTCTAGGGTCAAGCCTTGGGAACTGAGTGAAGTTCCATACACGTCACCTCACCCAATAGCTGCCAGCTGCCCATATTGGTCACCCACCCACCACAGGCCTGTAGTTCTTTTTATAACTCCAGACAGCAGAGCCCAGCTGGCCCTCCAGCAGCCCCAAGTTCATGGCTGCACAGCCCTCCAGGATATGATTTTTGGCAAGGCCTCGGATCAATTAGCCACCAGTGCTGGAAAGCTGGGAGGTTGTGTGGTGGGAACCAGGTCAGAAATTCCTCCCAAGGCCCCTGACTCAGTCACCAGATGGCTACTTAGGGCCAGCAAAACTGAACAGAGGCCCTGGGTGGAGAGCCATAGAGAGCCACAGGAAGACAAGGTCACAGAGAGAGCAAAAGTGCCTACAGAACTAAAATACAGTGTGAAGGCCCAAATCTGGAACGAGCTAAAAAAGGAGTCCAGATTGCACGTTACAAGATGCAAAACAAGGGCCCTTGAGCTATGTGCTTCCCCGAGTCCGCTCCACCTGGCCAAGAGGAAGATTCCTCCCACTTGGAAGTGACTGACCACTGAATTTTCAAAATAGGTCCATATACCACCCCAGCCCCAATGCCACACCCAGTGACCTAACCTTCCTACTAAAATGGGGGGTGGGGGAGCAGGGAGTTGGAGTCAGGCATTGATTCCCTGGCCAGTAGCTTTTGTAAGGAAAGGTACACTACTGTCAACATCCAGAAAGCCAAACTCAGCCACAGATTAGGAATGTCAGTCATCTGAAGAAATGGCAATAATGGAAGCACATGTCGCCCATCTGCTGCAAGGGGCAATGCCCCCACGCTTTCACACCCCATTGGCCAGCTGGGCTCTGTGTGGACCCACCTGGCGCTCTCTGTAAGTTCTGGGGGCTCTTGGCCCTTCCTTCGCCTGCATTCCAGGGAGTGAGCAACAGGCCAAGTGACATTCAGGCAGCTGGTTTCCATCCTACTGCTGCCCCATGGCCACATCAATGGGAAGGGCAATGAGGGACCCTTACTCCCCAGTTCTCTCCCACCACTTGGGTGACATCATTTGTTCCCAGACCCAGGGGTCTTTGTATATCCTCCAACGTGGCTTCCATGAGCCTCTTCCGAAAGCCCTGTCTCCATCAGCCAGCCCACCTCCTCATTTCCAGAACTATAAAGGGCTATGAAGGGTGGAGGATGTTACACTTCTTCTAGGCTAACCCATACTTTCCTGGCAGAAGACACTGAATTCCTGGGTCAGAGACTGAGAAATTTGTTTCTCCGAGGACAACAAGCAGCATGAGCTTCATACCGTACTGGTGTCCCATGTCCCACTGGACTGATACAGAGGCAGGCCCTGGGGACGCTCCGCACACTATGTGTTTGTGTCACAGCTAAGAAACCCTGAGTTTAGGAAACCTCCAGTCTTATGAGGGAGCTGCCAGAAAAACTACCTACTCATTGCCCTGGTGGGGGGGCAGCAAACAAATCTGCCCTCCACCTGAAGACAAGATCTCCATCTCTCAAGTCCATTTGCTATGGGAAAATCCTTGAAAAGATGGTCTGGAACAAGAGCTGTGACAAGACACACCAAGATCCAAGGGAACTGTCTCCCAACAGATACTGCAAGAGGCAGGAAAGAGGCTGTCTGCCTCCTTAAGATCAGGGGCAAATGGTAAGTGGCACCCTTCTCCTCCCCGAGCCTGACAGGGCAGAGCCCCCCAAAGCAGGAACAGAAACAGTCAAGGTGAGAACTGGTGGAGGAGCCAGGCTCTGGGGTAGAGGCGGCCACGGAAGGGTGGGCACTTCCAGAACTACATCAAACTGATAAGGGGGAATTCTGACTAAGATGACCACCCCTCCCCATTTCTCTTCAGTATTGGTGACAGAGGACCCCTACCCTTGGGAATTTCCTTCTCTGGCCCAGGGTCCGTCATTGCCTCCCTGGTCCCAGCAAATCAAAAAGCCCCAGGAAACCTAGATCTCATCCAGCTGGTGGAATCTGACCTTTGGGGTAGTCAACAGAAGGAGGTGTGAGAAAGGTGCCTGGGTGTGGCCGCATGGGAAGTGGCCAGTGTGTGTGGTTGAGAGGAGGGAGGGAGGCTGAAGCCCAAGACAGTGTTTCTGCCACGCCCTAGCGCCCCCTGCCTCTGCAGCTCCATGGCCTGCCTCCATGATCCTCCCAGGCATGCTTCTTCAATCCCTGCCTTCTCACCCCTGCTATATAGCCAACAACTCCTATGTGTTCGCAGGTCTGTGCCTGGCATGTGGCTGGCTGGGGAAGGTGTAGATATGACCAGCCTCTGCCGCTCAGGCTCTTTCTGGTGGACCCACACAGGCTCCTGCAGCCTAACCGCATCTCCACTCTGTGAAATCTCCCTGCAGCAAGGCTCCCCCCAGCACCTGCCCCTGGCACTCACCAGATGGCATGTCCAGGGCTCCAGCTGCCAGGATTCCTGGCCAGGACCAAATTCTGCTGTCCTGAGGAAGTAGCCCAGGATATGGCCAATGGCATCCACAATGCTTGGCAGGGCAGGCTGGACATAGCCCATATGTCAGGAGCCAACAAGATGATGGCCATGGCTGGCTCACATTTCAAGGCAGCCAACTTGGCAGCCCACAAGATATTTCACGACCAGTGCAGCTTCAGCACAAGTTTGGTGGAACATCACTTGCACAGGTGAGTGAGCCTCACCTGCTGGACTCCAGGTGAGGTCGAGATGAGCATAGCATTGGTAAGGAGGGAGTAGCAATTTTCTATTTGCAATGAGATGCAGTAGAGATAGAAACATGGGGATAAGCAGGGGCCTTAGACATCATGTGAAACAGTAACAACCCTAAGTGGACAATGCAGCTGAACTTTGGGAACATGCCCCTGGCCACAGGGGGCCCCCTGAGGGTACAGGCCTGGGATATGGACCATGCCTAGGGTAATGACTTCCTTGGCTCTCATGACTGAAAGCTTATTGGCAGAGGTTGGAGACCAAAGACACCCGTTATCTCAGAGAAGGGACTCTGGAGCTTCTGTGCAAGGTGACTTGTGCCCCACACCTGAGAAGCAGGTGGTTGCACTCTTGCTCTCAGGGAATGCTGGAGGAGCTCCCAGGAAACCCAGCAGGGCTATATGGTGAGGGCTGGTAGTTCCCGCCACCTCAGAGGCCTAGCTGGCTGGCCTCTCCAAGAGCAACCAAGGATGTCTGGGTCCCCCAGAAGCTGAAATACAAGGTACATACCTTCTCCCCAGTTCTGCATCCTGGGAAAGAGAGGAATACCAGGTAGCTATAGTTAGAGGAGGGCTGATGGGGTGAGGGGGGAGGCAACTGGGAGGAAGTGGGATAGGAATGGGCCTCCCCACATTTCACTGCACCAGACGCTTCCTGCAAATGTGCTTTCTTCCAAAGCCTTGGCTGTGCAATAGATTTATAAATTTTTATAAAACCCATAACTGGACTTTCAGTGCTGGGTGTGACATTTAGGGTGCTGACTGCTAGAACTGCTGGGCTTTTAGAATAAGGGCAGCCTGTGGCCAAGGGTATAGATGCTGTCATGTGGGCTGTGGGCTTCTCTTTGGCCCAGTCTATCTTGCTCAGGGTCAAGAGTCCCTTGCCACCCTGAGAGTGGAGAGTTGCTGGCTTCTGCCACTGGACCATAGCCAAACTTTCCTGGCCCTGGGGCACTACAGGGAGTCAGGGCCCAGAGAGCAAAGCTTTCAACTGAACACTGATAGGATGAACGTGGAGTCCCCTGCCTTTCCTCCTCTACAGAAGCACCCAACTGCCATCCCAGCTTCCCCTCAGTCACAGGAAAAACACCTTCCTCCTCCTTGCCCATCTCACACCAGCCTCCACTTGCCAGCACACCTGTTATCCAGGCCCTTCGAGACTGGGCCTGCACTTCTGCTCCTTTAAAGGTCTGCTTTAAGGCTGTGCTCCCCAACTCCTAGTCAAGACCGGGACTGGTCTATGGCCTGTTAGGAACCCAACTGCACTTGCCCCATTCACCTGAGCTCCACCTCCTGTCCCATCTCCCCCAACCAATCCCATCTGTAGAAAAATTCCCTTCCATGAAACCTGTCCCTGGTGCTAAAAAGGTCGGGAATAGCTGTTGTAAGGTGTGCTTTTGTTTTTGTTTTTTCTTAAGCTCTCTCTTTACTCCAAAGATTAATTCTGTCTTTTAACTCTATTCCAAACCCTAAGAAAAAAAAGACCTGCGTGTAAACTTAAAATGTCATTTCCTCCCACTCCTTGGCAGAGGACATTCAAACATAAAAGGCCCTAATCTCAGAACTCCCCTTCAAGCAGAGTCTCAGGAAAATAGAATCTCAACACCAGCCTGCCTCAGATCTAAAATGACCTACCACATTTCCACCACTCACCCCACGCTTATGCTACCTCCAGCAGTTGAATGGGCCCTCGCTCCCCAGTACCCATGCCCCGGCAGCTGTCTGAACCACCTCCCCAACCCCACCCAACCCCCATCCCCGCCCCTGTCCGGGAGTATGAATGTTCCAACAGCTGCCTGCCCTTCCCCAGTGGTGGGAAGGTCACTGTCTCCAAAGGGTGCTTACTTTATGATGGAATCATTTTTTAATAGTTCCAAATAATTTATTCCTGATAATATTCAAATGTGAAAGGTATGAGGAGAGTTCATAACAAGAACGATTCAATGGACAAGCAAGTTTGGTTTGTGTTAATAATAATATGTGGCATGAAAAATAAAATAATAAAATCATTCCTAAAAAATGTAAATAAAATGTCCTTAAGGACCCTGATTAAGCCTATTTTCAAAGAAGTCAGTAAATGTTGCTTCTGATTTATAAAATTAGATGAACATGCTTTTTTCAGAGGAAATAATGCTGATATATGATATAATCCTGAGACATAATACATAAAACATACCAACTGAGATTTAGTAAGCCTAGAGCACAGTCTAGACTTTTTATAAAAAAACTTCCTATTTGCATGTGGAGATTCTATTTTCCTGAGACTGCTTCTCAGTATGAAGGGGAGTTCTGAAATTAGGACCATCTATGTTTGAATGTCCGCTGTCAAGAAGTGGGAGGAAATACCATTTTAAGTTTACACACAGCTCTTTTCTTTTCTTGTGGTTTAGGATAGAGTTAGAAGACAGAATTAATCTTTGGGGTAAAGATAGAGCTTTACAACAAACAAAAGCATCCCTCAAGACAATCTAGCTTGTGAAGGCTGTTGTTTCTTACCCTAAGCTCAAGTCTGCCTCTCTTCCACTTAATGGCCTAGTCTGGTGGCCCGAAGCATCCCTCCTCCCTCTCAGCGTAGCTGTGCTGGACAGCGGTAAGGACTCCCTAACGGTTGCTCAGGAGCTTCATCACAAACACTGTGTTCTCCAGTTCCTAGAGCACCTTGGCAGGCTCACAGTGCTCTAAGACTTGCGTGACAGCCTGGTAGTAGATAGGGCAGATTTGGGCACAGAGGGAGATGTGGACGCTCAGGTGACTTCCCAGCACCTCTGGTTGGTGTATAAATAAATGAGCACACTCAGCCCAAAGGCCAGTTCCTTGGCCAGTGCCACATTCATCACACAGCATCACTGTTCTTAGGAAGCTCTGCAGTCAGACAGTCTGTGCCAGTCCCAGCTCTACTTCGTGCCAGCTATGGAACCTCTCAGCTTCATTTTCCTCACCTGCAAAATGAGAAGCAGGACCAGAAAATGGGGGGCCAGAGACTACACAGGCAAGAATTGCTCTTCTTGGCACTTCACTCCAACTGTTCTACCTCTAGGCGTCAAAGGAAGCTGCCTAGTGGTTAAGAGCAAGGGCTCAGCCTACTTGGGTTCAAATCCCAGCTCTGCCACTTATTGGTTTTTTCAAACTGTCACATAAATCTCAAAAAAAATTTTCTCATATATTTACTGAAAAAAAATCCACCTGTAAGTGGACCTGCAAGCCCCTGTTCTAGGGCCAACTGTACTATAAAACTCTTAGAAGAAAATATAGGCAGAAATCTTCACAACCTTGGATTAGGCAGTTGTTTCTTAAATAGGATTCCAAAAACATAAGCAAAAACGGAAAATAAATGAGTTAAAATTTACCAAAGTTAAGAATGTGTGTGCTTCTGAGGAGATTATCAAGAAAAGTGAAGAGGCAACCCAGAGAGTGGGAAGAAGTTTTGAAATCATGTATCTGATAAAAATAAAAGGAGGAAAATGTTTGAAAAATCAAAAAATTATTTATGTATTATTATTGTTATCTATTCTCTTAGTATCCAGAATACATAAAGAACTTTTATAACTCAATAACAAAAAGACAAATAATTAAAATACAGGCCAAGTATCTGAACAGCCATTTCTCTAAAGAAGATATAAAAAGGAGCACTAAGCACTAGAAAAGGTGATCGACATTAGTCCTTAGGGAAATGTAAATCAAAACCACCATGGGATGACACGTCACACCCACTAAGAAGGCTGAAATCAAAAAGACAGACAATGAGTATCGTGCTATGGTCTGAATGTCTGTCCCTTCTTCCAAATTCATATGCTGAAACTTACTCCCCAATGTGGTACTAAGATAATGGAGCCTTTGAGAATTACTCCCCAATGTGGTACAAAGATAATGGAGCCTTTGAGAATTACTCCCCAATGTGGTACTAAGATATGGAGCCTTTGAGAATTACTCCCCAGTGTGGTACTAAGATATGGAGCCTTTGAGAAGTAATTAAGCCCTGATGATGTAAGTTTCATCCCACATATTTTGGTATGTCATATTATATTTTTACCATCACTCAATTGAAAGTATTTTCTGACTTATTCTTTGACTTAGGTGTTACTTTAAAGGATTTTGGTCAATTTCCAACCATTTGAAGATTCTTTTGGGTTTTTGCTCTTGTAATTGATTTTTAGCTAAATCTATTGAGTAACAGAACAATCTCTGTAAGTTTTCAATCCACTGAAATTTTTTGAGGCTTTTTATGGCCCAGTATAAGGCCAGCTTAGGTAAATACTCAATAGTTGTTTTTTGGGGCTATTGTTATTTGTTTGTTTGAGATAGAGTCTCACTTTGTTACCCTTGGTAGAGTGTCATGGCGTCACAGCTCACTGCAACCTCAAACTCTTAGGCTTAAGCGATTGTCTTGCCTCAGCCTCCCAAGTAGCTAGGACTATATGTGCCCACTGCAATGCCCAGCTGTTTTTAGAGACGGGGGTCTCACTCTGGCTCATGCTGGTCTCTAACCCATGAGCTCAGGCAATCCACCTGCCTAGACCTCCCAGAGTGCTAGGATCATAGGCGTTGGCCAAGACGCCCAGCCTCAGTAGTTCTTAAAAGGAGGTTTGTTTGTTCACTCTGGTACAGGGGTGCAATGTCCTATATATGTCAGTTGGGTCAAACTTATAGTTGTGTTGTTCAAATCTTTGTATCTTCAAAAATTTTATTGTTATTTGCTTATTTTATAAGTTACAGAGATAAGTAACTTAATACCTTTCACTATGATTATGCATTTATTCTGTTCCATTGTTTTAGTTTTCCTCTTTAGGGTCTCTATTATATATAGATTGGATCTTCTCTATCTTCCATATCTATCACATTTATATCTTTTTTTACTGCTGATTTTTAAAATTTTTCAGTTTTGGATTTTTAAGACACTTTCCTCCTTTTATCTTCTATTTCTGTTATGATCTTATTTATGTTATTTATTCCTCCAGTTTGTCTTCATTTCTTAAAAGCTTTTATAGAACAGAAAAATGGTTTTTCTTTACTGAATTCTATGTGAGCTCTTTTTCCCAATTATCTCATCTCTTAATTTTTATGATCATGACTTATGCATTAGATTCTGTCATTAAAAAAGAATTCTTCAGGCCAGGCATGGTGGCTCACACCTGTAATCTTAGCACTCTGGAAGGCTGAGGTGGGAGGATCACTTGAGCTCAGGAGCTCAAGGCCAGCTTGAGCAAGAGAAAGACCCTAGCTGTACAAAAAACAGAAAAATTAACCAGGTTTTGTGGTGGTGCACACCTGTAGTCTCAGTTACTCCAGAGCTGAGGCAGGAGTATCGCTTGAGCCCAGGAGTTTGAGGTTGCAGTGAGGTAAGATGGCAACACTGCACTCTAGCTGAGGTGACAGAGTGGGACTCTGTCTCAAAACGAATTCTTCATTTTGAAATATTAAATTAAAATTTTCATTTGTTTGTAGGCATATCTTTCCAGAAAACTGATAATCTGTTTTTATGCTTTTTAGCCTCTTTATTTTAGACCTCTGAATGGGGCTGGATCTCTTGTCTGCAATCCTTTTCTGTTGTTTAAATTAAGTGGTAAGATGCTTAAGACATCCTTACCCATCCTCCTTACAGAGGAGGGTTAGCCATGATTCATGACTGTAGGGCTCCCACTTCCATTGTCTTTAAAATGTGGTTTCAGGCTGCTCACACCTATAACCCCAGCACTCTGGGAGGCCAAATCCAGCACATCACCTGAGCTCATGGGCTCAAGACCAGCCTGAGCTAGAGTAAGACACCCCCATCTCTAAAAATAGTCAGGTATTATAGCGCACACCTGTAGTCCCAGCTACTTGGGAAGCTGAGGCAAGAGAATTGCTTGAGACCAAGAGTTTGAGGTTGTGGTGAGCTATGAAGCCACAGCACTCTACTGAGGGCCACAAAGTGAGACTCTTTCTAAATAAATAAATAAAATGTGGTTTCAGAAGGGTCTGAGAACTGCTTCCTCTGTTACCCTCCCCACTTTTGCCTGGACCTTCTCTTTACCTGGCTCCCAGCTGTCCTGCTTACAGTCTACTTCCCTCTATTTTGCCTCAAGGTGGGGCTTTGTCCTAGAAAGGGTATTTAAAAATAGGGAGTTTCAAGATTTTATGGGGAAGCAGGGTGCAGTGGCAAATGCCTATAATCCCAGCACTCCAGGAGGCTGAGGTGGGTGGATTGCCTGAGCTCAGGAGTTTGAGACCATCCTGAGCAAGAGTACGACCCTGTCTCTAAAACTTGCCAGCACTGTGGTAGGTGCCTATAGTTCCAGCTACTCAGAAGCCTGAAACCAGAGAATCACTTTAGCCCAAGGGTTTGAGGTTCCTGTAAGCCGTGACTCCATGACACTCTATCAAAGGTGAAAACTGAGACTCTGTCTCAAAAATACATATATATTATGGGGAGGTATCATGGGTAGTTGCAAGGATTAATTTAAACCAAAAACATGGAAGACAGTGAGTGCTAAACATAGAATACTAAAAGTAATTAGAATTATTAATACCCCCCCCAATTATCACTACACACTAGTCCTGCCCATAAACCATGCAATTTCCTAATATGAGTCGCTCCATGCCTTTGCTCCTCCCTGAAAACCTCAGCACAGTCTCTGCCACCTGCCAGTCCTTGGAGAGCATCATTTTTTCTGGTGACATCAGCAACCCAAAATAAACAGTCCCCTCTCTGGAACACAATAGTTCTTTATTTCCTTCTCTTTTTAAAAAATTATTAACCTTTTATCTTTTCTTATTTACTTAGTTATTGGAGACAAAGTCTCACTCTGTTTCCTGGGCTAGAATGCAGTGGCATTATCACAGCTCACTGCAACCTCAAACTCCAAGGCTCAAGTGATTCTCCTGCCTCCGTCTCCTGAGTGGCTGGGGTTACAGGGTACACACCATACCTAGCTTTTTTTTTTTTCCATTTTTTGTAGAGACAGGCTCTTATGTGTTGCTCAGGCTGGTCTTGAACTCCTGGTCTTCAGTGATCCTTTAACCTCAGCCTTCCAAAGTGTTAGGATTACAGGTATAAGCCACCATGCTCTGCCCAGCTCCTCATTTCTAAGCCACACATCCCAAATACTTTCAAGATTTTATGACAAAGACCTATTACCTCAATTAATCCTCATGGCCACACTCTGAGTTATATGTATAGTTGAATAGATATAATTATTGGTCGTGTTTTACACTCGAGGCTTTAGGAGATTAGATATTTATCCAAGGTTAATTTTTAGTTGTAAGTGGTGGAACAGGGATTTTTGACTAGGCAGCCTGGCTCCCAGAACTACATGCTCAGTAAGAGCTATAAGCTAAAACATCTATGGATTGTAGGCTCCTTTAAGAATAGAACCCTGGGCTC
>NW_003852403.1:14822933-14823708 GCF_000181295.1 Otolemur garnettii
GCTGCTGCTGCTGCTTCTTTTTTTTTTTTCCATTCAAGTTTGAGCTCAGTGAGACATTTTTGTTTTCACAAGCCTTTGGCCACTAGTACCTCATCAGAAAACTCCCAGCTATGGCCAAGCATGGCTGGCCAACCAGACCAAATGGTCCACAGACCTTCAGAATCTTCACAAAACCCACACCAAATTTTTAAACTATATAAGCTGAGGGCACCACTCTCACAAGAAATCTCAGCCCTACTATTCTTTAATAGAAATATCAGATAATTGGGAGCTTGGTGATGAATCGGAAATCCAATTTTTCCAGACATCGGAATTTCTCTTGAATGTGGGTTTACTAGACAGCGGGGCCCCTCCGAGAGCACTGGCCTCCAGCCAGAAAACCTGGTTTGGTCCCTGCCCTGCCACCTGTTGGCTGTGTGATGTTGGGGAAGAACTTCTTGTTGCCGGGTATTTGTTATTTTTAAGAAAATTAGAGATAGCATGCTGCCTGCGTCAGAACATTGTTAGACGTAGATGAAATGATGTATGTAAAACTCTGTAAACTATAAAGTCTCTGCTGTACAAAATCAGCATCCATGGAAGCCAAAAGGAAGGCTAGCGCTGCCTTTTTAAAATGGCTGTGATAGGATCCCTGAAGCAAAAAAGGGGCCCGTGAAGGCAGTCTTGTGAAACTGAAGGGGGAAGGGTAGAAAGAAGAGGAGGTGACAGGCCTGCTGGGTGTTTTTGCCACCACTGGCTGGCCTGCTTAGCAGCTGACTCGTCCCGGGGCCCGCAG
>NW_003852403.1:14823830-14828295 GCF_000181295.1 Otolemur garnettii
GGAGGGAAGGGAGAGCCTGATTTCCTGTCAGTTCCTCTCAGGTCCAGCTGAATCCTACGGCAAGTCTCATTCCTTGCCATAAGATTCCTATGCCGTAAGATATTCCTTGCCGTAAGATATCCTATAGCCAGTCTCATTCCTTTCATGGATTAAAAACAAAACAAATGCAGTTCTTAATTTATTCAGGCTGCTATAACAAACCTACCATAGACTGGCTGACTTGAAAGGGCAGACCTTTATTTCTCATGGTCTGGAGACTTTTGGAAGTCTGAGACCAGGCTGCCAGCAGGTTGAGTCCTGGGGAGGGCCGCCTCCTGGGTTGCAGATGGCTGTTTTCCCATCATATCCTCATGTGGTAGAAAGAGGGTGAGGGAGCTCTCTGGGGCCTCACTTGTGAAGGCACTAACTCCATTCATAAGGGATAATGGCCAAATTACCCCCCACATGACCTGATTCCCTTCCACAGGAATCCCTTCCTAGTGCCATAACCCTGGAGGTAGGATTTCAAAATACGAATTTGGGAGGGGGCACAAACAGACAGGGCTACTATTACTCACTTCCAAAATATGCACAATAGCATTCTAGATTGTTGTTTTATTAACCACTAGAGATTAAAGTGATTGAATGAACCTCAAATCAAAGTGTTACAAACTCCTTCATGTTGCCCAAGTTGGGTCATTCTCATATGAAGATGTTGGTAAGAATTTGTAACCATGGCTTGGCGCCTGTGGCTCAAGTGACTAAGGCGCCAGCCACATACACCTGAGCTAGCGGGTTCGAATCCAGCCCAGACCTGCCAAACAACAATGATGGCTGCAACCCAAAAATAGCCGGGTGTTGTGGTGGGCACCTGTAGTCCCAGCTACTTGGGCAGTGAAGGCAGGAGACTCACTTGAGCCCAGAAGTTGGGAGGTTGCTGTGAGCTGTGATGCCATGGCTCTCTACCGAGGGTGACAGCTTGAGGCTCTGTCTCAGAAAAAAAAAAAAGAATTTGTAACCACCACATACACGTCATAGCTATCATCTGGCATAGGCTTAGATCTCTGTGTTAAAACAGGAAGAAAAGCTTCCCCTTCACCTAATAGTGTGAATTAACTGGTGGTTTCTATACTTAGCAGAATCCTTGGAGACTTTTGAAATAAAATAGAAAGAATAGACTAGACAACCAATAAATACATACTGAAGGAAAGAATAAGGATACATTATTATAGAATAGCTATCCTTAAAAGTTCCTCTGTTACAAAACAGAGGAAAAATCTAGAAAGGCTGGATTACATGTACATAATAACATAGATCAAAATGCATAAAGGAAATTGAAGGAAAGTTAAGAGAAATACTAATGAGCAGAAGAAAAAGCAAGAACTAGAGGGTCACACAGGCCAAAAGCCATGGATGCCCTGAGGACATATGCCTGGTCAGGAAAACCAGAGCTTCACATTGCAATGACCATGTGAATAACACCCAAGAGGGTCTTGTGAGGTTGGCGAGTAGGGGAATCGAAGCTGAGACCATCCCACATAAAACCTAAATAAATATTGTTGATGAAAGGATAGTCTTTAAAAAGGATCTATTTATTGGGAAAGGGAGTCCAGAAAGAAACTTGTCTCAGTCTCAAATCTGAGTGAAAAGATGGTCTCTGCCTTAAACTTTAGAACCGCAGATCCGCTTTCCCATACATTGGAAGTTCAACTTTGTACCACTTGCGTGCGTCATAACATGCCAAACCAAAACATAAACTCTTTGAGATAAAAAAAAAAGTCACTGTATAATGATGAAGAATTCAATCCACCAGGAAGACAAAATAATACTAAACATGTTTAATTAAGCAACCTCAAAATAGATAAAGAAAACATTGACAGAATGATGGGGGAAATTAGAACAATCTACCTCTATTATGGGAGACTTTAACATGATTCTCTTAGTAATTACTATATCAAAAGACCCATAGATTTGAACACAGAACACAGCATCCAAAAATTAGCAAACACATATTCCTCTCAAGCGCACAGGAGCATTTTACAAAACAGTAAAGAAAACTCCAACAAAGATCAAGGAATGGATGTCACATAAACCCGTGTCCTACTATACAACTGTTAGGAATCCATAACCAAGGATAGAGTTTCAAACCCCACATGGTTTAAAATTTCAAAAGCACACACTTTTAAATAACTCACAAGCTATGAAGAAATCATAAGCAAATTTAGAAAATATTTTAAAACTAGGCAATAATAAAAAAGAAACCCAAACTTTAGAGATAACAGTTTAAAAGATTCCTAGAGAGAAATGTAGAGGCTTAAATTAATTTTCAGAGACTGAAAATCAGTGAGCTAAGAGTTCAACTCAAGAAGTTAGGAAAAGGGAGACACCTGTGGCTCAGTGGGTAGGGCGCCAGCCCCATATACCAAGGGTGACAGGTTCAAACCTGGCCCCAGCCAAATTGCAACAAAAAAAATAGCTGGCCAAATAGACAGCGGCTGCCTGTAGTACCAGCTACTCAGGAGGCTGAAGCAAAAGAATCACCTAAGCCCAAGAATTGGAGGTTGCTGTGAGCTGTGATGCCATGGCACTGTACTGAGGGCAATAAAGTGAGACTCTGTCTCTAAAAAAAAGAAGTTAGGAAAGATTAGAGAATTAGATGATTGCTGAGAAGTGTGTTTTCTTTTTGGGATAATGAAAACGTTCTAAAATTGAGTATGATGAAGGTTGCATAGCCTAGTGAATACCCTACAATTCATTTAATTGTGCAGTTTAAATGGATGAATTGAATGGTATGTGAATTAGATCTCCAAAAAAATTTTAAAGAAAAACAAAAGAAGTTAAGAAAAGAACAACAGAAGAAGCCTAAAGAATTTAGGGGAAAGGAAGGAAATGAAAACATAAAAGTAAAATTAATGCAATGGAAAATAAAGGTGCCATAGACTCTATAAAGCCAAGAGCTGGTTCTTTGAAAAAAATAATACAATATATAAAATTCTTTATTAAAACTGATCTAGGAAAAAAAAGAGAAAAGCCATAAAAAATATGTAATCAAAAAGGAGGCATTGCTATTGATTCAGGAAGATGTTTTAAAAAGAGAGAGAACATTGTAAACAACTTCATGCCCTCAAGTGCAAAATTTTAGACAGAATGAGATTTCCTAGATAAATGTGACTTGCCAAAACCCTTAACAGAAAATAAATAAACAAAACAGAAAACCTGAACAGAGCTCTATCTATTGAAGACATGGACTCAGTCGTTAGAAATCTACCCAGCTACAGAAAGAATGCCCATCATCCACAAACTCTTCCACGGAATGGAAAAAGAGAAAAACCTCACCGTATGAGAACAAGGGTAGAACGGCAGAGCTGTGGGTAACACGTTTGAGGGGTGAGGGAGAAGAACCTCAGAGTTTCACAACCCTGTAAAGATAAAGGACCAAAGAATTATCAGCATGAAGAAAACAAGAGCGATGATGGTATTTTTGGATCTTTAAAATAGGCACAATAATTATCACCTCAACACTTGCTTTGTTAAAGGACCTCTTTGATTACAGTTCATGACTGTCGTTTACCTAGCAGGTACAGGATCGATCTCCCTCACACATTCTATGCAGAGTATTGACCTAGTCTAATATCCTAGTATCGACCCAGTCTGAGACTGGGTAAACTATAAAGAACAGGGCTTTATTTCTCACAGTTCTGGAGGCTGGGAAGTCCACAATCAAGGTGCCAGAAGATTCGGTGTCAGGTGAAGGCTTGCCCTGTCCTCGAATGGCAGAAGGGTGGGAGGGCAAGGGAGGTACTAATAGATTCCCTTCAGCCCTTCTGTAAGGGCTCTAATTCCATTCAACCTAATCACTTCCCAAAAGCCCCACCAATGAATGCTATTGCATTAGAGATCCACGTGGATTTTGAAGAGACACAAATATTTTTAAACCATAGCATTCTACCCTTGCCCCCCACCCACCCAATTCATATCTTTCTTGCAAAATTCTTTCATTCTATCCAAATAACCACAGGTCTTTTGGGGGTTTTTTCAGGCCACAGGATGTGTTTGCTTATGTTTCATGATTTCAGCCAAGGACTCGACAATGTGAAAAGTGAAGTCTTTCCCTCCTTCTACAAAGTAAGCTTCAAGGATGAGGCAAGACAGAGGGGGACACGAATGTGGACAATACAGAAAAGTGCACTGAAGCAGGACCCTCCAATGTTATCATTGTTGGTGGGAGGTTGTTTGTTTTTAAATTTCAGATTGATTCATTTCTAAGGTAAAGTTCAAGTGGTAGTTGAGTCCTTCACCCGGGGGCGTGCTGAATACCCTCACCTTGTGCACATTAGGTGAGATCTCGCCAATCACCCTCCCTTCTCCTTCTCGTTAGACCAGGGGTCCTCAAACTTCTTAAACAGGGGGTCAGTTCACTGTCCCTCAGACCATTGGAGGGCCGGACTGCTAAGCAGAACAGGCAGCAGCAGCAAAAACACCAGGC
>NW_003852403.1:14829601-14835836 GCF_000181295.1 Otolemur garnettii
GGGACAGGCATAGGATAGAGGTTTCCATTCCAAAGGAAAGAAGAAAGGAGTAACAGGCCCTGACCATGTACAAAATCCAACAGGGCAAACAAATTAAGTCCTGAGATTTGCAAATAATCTTCTTTGACCCCGTGTCCCACATTGCAGCAGGGTTGGGTGCCCAGGGCTCCAGGCAGCCCCATCCCCTTGGCTTTGCTGGACACAGCCCATACAGCACCTCTCATGCATTGGAGTCCAGTCCCTATATTTCTCCTAGGCTAAAGTTACTGGTGGTTCTACCAGTCTGGAGTCTCCAGGGTGGCCCTGTCCCCATGACTCCACTGGGTATTGCCCTAGTTGGGGGCTCTCTTTAGTGGTCCCACTACTGTGGCAATTCTCTGCTGGGTCCCAGGGCTTTCCAGGGCATCCTTTGAAATCTAGGTGGAGGTTCCCATGTGCCACAGCTTGTATACTATGCACACCTGTTGAGTTAGCACCATGTGGGTGCCACGCAGGTTTACAGCCTCTGTCCTCCAGAGGGGTGGCAATTACAGACCATACTGCACCTGGGCCCACTGAGCCCCACCTGGGGTGGCTAAAGAGAATGTGCCAGAATGCATGGAATAGAAACTTGAAGCAGCCCTGGACAGCACAGACCCACAGACACCCTGGACCCCTCCCTTGAAATTATTCTGGTACTCAAGGCCTTGGTCCTCTCAAGGCCTGTGACGGAATGGCAGCCTTGAAGATCTCCAGAATGCTTTGGGGATCATTCTTCCATTGTCTGGATGAATAATATATGGCTTTCTTCCAGCCATACTAATCTCCTTATCAAACACTTCCTCGGACCCCTGGTAGTCTCTCTTGAACACTTTCTCATTCTTTACAACCTGCCTAGCCTGATAATTTTCCAACTCTTTAAATTCTGCTTCATTTTTAATTAAAAATTCCATTCCATCCTTACTTTCTCTCTTCTCACATTTTACTATAAACAGTCAAGAAAAGCCATGCTTCATCCTGTACACTTTGCTTGGAGATTCCTTCCGCCAGATATGGTATTTCATTGCTTTGAAGTTCTACCTTCCACAAACACGAGGATGCAAACACAATTCAGCCAAGTTCTTGGCACTTTATAACAAGGACCATCTTTCCAATAAGACGTTCCTCATTTCCATCTAAGACCGCATCAGAATGGCCTTTAGTGTCCATATTTCTACCAACATTCTTCTCACAATCACTTAAATAATCTCTAAAATGATTGAAGCTCCCTCTATAGCTCTCCTCCTTTTCTTCTGGACCCTCACTAGAAAAACACTTTTATAGTCTGTCCACAGCAATATGTGCTTTCTTCAGCACATATCTCCAAACCCTTTCAGCCTCTGCCCATTACCCATTTCCAAACTGTTTCTACATTTTTAGTTATTTGTTACAGCAGCATCCCACTACGGCCACCAATTCTTTCTTAGTCTATTCCTACTGCCATTAAAAATGTCTTATAATTTGGGGCAATTTCTAAGTACTAGAAATTTATTTCTCATAGTTTGGAAGCTGGGAAGTCCAAGATCAAGGCACCATCAGATTTAGTGTTTGGCAAGGGCCACTCTGTGCTTCATAGATGGTGACTGTTGCTTCACCCTCACACGACAGAAGTAGGTTAGGGCAAAAAGAAACTAACAGACGTCTCTGAAGCCCTTTTATAAGGGCACTGATCCTACTTATGAGGGTGGCATCCTCATGACCTAATTATCTCCTAAAGCCTCTCTTCTTAATATCATTCCATTGAGAATTCAGTTTCAACATGAATTCAAAGATAGCAGGTATCTACAGAGCTTTTCTGTCAAGAGTAGATATTTTGTAACCTAAAAACAATTACCAAAACCATATAGACTATCCACAGACAAAAGAATGCAGTTGGACCTCTTTCTAAGCATAAAAATTAACTCCAAATATTTCAAAGACCTAAATGTAAGAGTTAGATTATAAAACTCTTAGAAGAAAACATCGGAGTAAACTTTCATAATCTTGGCTTAGGCATAGCCTTCCTAGAGATGACATTAAAAGTACAGGATACAAAAGAAAAAATATATAAGTAGAATTTCATCAAAAGTAAAAATTTTTGTACTTCAAAGGATATCATCAAGAAGGGAAAAGACAACCAAATAGAAGAAAATATTTACAAGCCTTATGGCTGCTAAGTATCTAGAATCCAAAACACAGAAAGAACTATTATAATTCAACAATAAAGACAAATGACCCAGTTCAAAAAAAAGTGGGAGAAAGGACTTGAATAGACATTTCTCCTAAGAAAATCTACAAATGGCCGATAAGCACATGAAAAGCTCAACTTCATTAGCTACTGGGAAAGCCAAATGAAAACCACAAGGAAATATCCCTTCCTCCCCACTTGGATGGCTATAACCAAAAAGGTGTGCATGTAAAATGGTGCAGCCACTTCAGAAAACAGGCAGTTCCTCAAAAAGTTAAACCTGGAGTTACCATAAGACCCAGCAATTTCACTCCTAGGTACGTCCCCCAAAGAACTAGAAATATATGTTCATACAAAAACATGTACTCGGATGTTCATAATAGCCAAAATGTGGAAACAGGGTCCATACAATCAAATATCATTCAGCCATGAGATGGGGTAAAGGACTGATCCAGGCTACAACATGATAAACCTTGCAAATATGATTTCACATGAAATAAGCCAGAAACAAAAGGCTACATATTGTATGATGCTATTTATATGAAGTGTTCAAAGTAGGAAAATCTACAGAGACATAAGGCAGGTTAGCATTGTGAGGAACTGAGAAGTGACAGCCAATGGGTACACGGTTTCTTTTGGGGGAGTGATGAAGATGTTTTCAAATTGATTACAGTGATGAGTGTACAACTCTTGTGAATATACTAAAAACCATTGACTCATAGACTTTAAATGGCTGAACTATATGA
This sequence comes from Otolemur garnettii, assembly GCF_000181295.1. Taxonomy (NCBI): domain Eukaryota; kingdom Metazoa; phylum Chordata; class Mammalia; order Primates; family Galagidae; genus Otolemur; species Otolemur garnettii. The sequence continues at coordinate 14,832,533 of NW_003852403.1, forward strand.
TATTACATCTCCATAAAGCTGTTAATAAAAAACCACATAGATGGTGTCTGGCAATTTAACAAAATTGCACTTGTTGAAAATTGTGTCTCTGAGGAAAAACTATGTTTCATGCATATTTCAAGTGCCAAGCTTCTCCTGGCCAGGACAGCTGTCATTGGTTACACAAGCCAGAACTAGCTGTAAGCCTTGATGTCATCACAGCTCTTTGATAGATGCCCCCCACCACCAAACAACAACCACTAGCATCTCTTGGACATGGGCCACTTCATAAGCTACTCAAAACCTGGTAAATGCACATTTCTTCATTAGTTGGAAGGATTTTTAGAATCCCAGAATCCTCCCTTTGATTTTGTAAATGAGGAAACTGAGGATCAATAAGGGATTAAATATCTTTTCCAAGAGGCACACGGCAAGTTTCTAGTGGAGCTGGGATTACAGCCGTGCCTCTCTTTTCCTACAGGTTTTTTTGCAAGGTTTCCACATCCCTCATCTAGCATTGCCAGCATGCTCAGAAACTAAGCTCCTCACAGCCTGGGCATCCAAGTAAGGCAGGAGCTGGAGGGGTCACGTGGCTGCTCTGTCTCAGGTGGTGGGGGCAACTGAGGAGAGAAGAGGGGGCCGCTTCCGAGAAGGCGTGCAAGCCAGTTCCCGTAAGAGCAGAGACACGGGAGGGGCACAGCTCAAGGGATGAGCCTTGAGACGTGTCCGTGACACATGGTGTCACATGTGGTCATGATTCCTATCAATACAAGGTTGGAAGTCCTGAGAACAGGCCCCCCACGTACCCCACAGACCTCACCTCAGATCTAGTGTGATTCCCTACTTCCCACTAGAAGTAGCCCTGTGAGTCACTCAACACACGGAAACTTCACCCCACCCTGACCTCCCACAAGACAGGTGAAGAAGACCCAGGCCTCATCTCTCTTACCAGCACCCATAACCTCAGGCCAGGGCTGGGGGATAGTGTGGGGCTGCTGGCTCTCCTCACTAAACAAGAAACCTTGTCCAGGAAACATGTTTGGGGTCCAGAGCCCAGGCTGGGCTGGGCTGGGCTGTGGGCTGGGCAGGAAGTGGGCAGCACGGTTAGAACTTGCTGGGGGAGGAGGGAATTGGTCGCAGGCATTGCCACTCACTGAGGGCCAGGCACAGTTCTGAGCAAGCCCTACACATTGACTCACTCCTCTTCACAACCATCTCTGGGGTCTCTATGATTATCCCCACTTTTCGATGAGGAAACTGAGGCAGAGAGTGGCTCAAGGTCTTTGCAAGGCCACACAGCTTATGCATAACCAAGCTGGCCCAAGCCCAGGCAGCCTGGCTCCCCACACTCAGCTCTCCCTCTGGACCACCTCTTACATCTCACACCGGCAGTGCTGTGTGTCAGAAGAAGGCAACTGCCTCTGCTGGTCTATCCATCCACACAGATCTGAACCTCAAGGTCCTTGAGCCCTGCCTGCTCCATCTGTTGGCCCTGAGGCCCTGCCCTGGGAGCTCCACCCGGCAGATGAGCCTCTGGCCCTGTCTCTTGCTTCCTGTGGGCTGTCAGCAGGCCCGGAAGAGGGGTGATGACAGGGTGGGTGCTAGTGGGAGGGGAAGAGTGCAGATAACCTGTGACCACAGTTGGGGGCAGGGCAGGAAACAGAAATGACGTGAGCAGTGGCCGGGGTGAGGATCTATGAAGTGGGCCTGCCTGGTGGGCTGATGCTACCATTCCAGGAGCCTCAGTGGGAGGGAGAGGACGTCTGAGCAGCAGTTTCTCCACACGGACTCCAGGTAGGGAGTAGGGGCCGGGGGCCAGGAGCCCCTGGGTGGGAGAGAATGGACAGCCCTATGAGGGAAGAGCCTGATGGAGCAGGAACACACCTGGGTCGCTCGGCAGCCTATGACCACTCTGGGCCCGTCTCTTCATATGTAAAGAGAAGAGACCAGCACACAGTGTCCACTAAGAACGCAGCACACAGACTTAATGGGAGAGGCACGATGAGGGGAGGTGGAGACAGAGTTCTCTGGATTAAGGTTATGACCATGCTGGCCTCCTAGGAGGGAAGATGGGGGGCACTTAAAGAGTCCCCTGCACCTGCTTACCTCCCTGGGACAGCCATGCTGCCTGGAATTCATCCTTCAGGTTGATCCTCTGGTAGGGCCTGGAAGGTTCCTCGGGGAGTTCTTGTTCTCCATACCCCCTTTTCTCAGAAGCTGCCAAAGGGAAAAGGCCTCCGAAGAGCCCAGGTCAGGTGAGGAGAGAGGAGGTTGCAGATCACAGCAGGCCCAGGTGGGGCACCAAGGCCACCTCCATGGGAGGCAAGACCTTCTGGCCAATCGTTGCCCAATAGTAGGCAAGAGGTAGGAAGGGCCCCATCGCTCGGAGAAGTACACAGAGCTCAGCAGGGACTGTCAGAGGAGAGAGGCATTGGGAGGGATCCGAACAGCAAACCTCAAGGTCCCTCCCCACACAGATCTGAGAGTACAGGCGTATTGGCAGCTTTTATTCCAGGGCTCCAGAGTTCCGGCTGACCTTCTTCCATAAGGGAAAAGGAGGAGAATAAGGGAAATACACAAGCTCATTTCTTTCTCAATTTTGTTATGGGCTTTAAAGCTCAAGATAGAGACAGAGACAGAATAAGAGTTGGGGTGGGGAAAGGGGGGGTGCTGTTCTGGGGCCAGGAAAAAAAACTTCTTCAGAATCCAGGCTTCCCCAGGTCCCTAGGCCACTTCCAAACCTGCTGTAGCTACTCTGTCCCCTCTTCTGTGCCCAGCACTCCCTCCCACCAGCAGCAGTTGTCTCCTGGGGACAGAACCATCCATCTAGATCCCCATTCAGCCTTAGAGAGTAAAATTCTATAGCAAGGGGCTCCTCTTGGTGTGTGACCTGGGAAAGGCAATTCTTCTCTCTGAGTTTGTCTGTACAATGTGGAGAGTGGACCGGGCCTGGCAAGGTCATTCCAGCTCTGACATTCAGTGACTTTAAGAGATATCTCAACCCTCCCCTCCCATGTGCCCTGATGATGTACAGTTGTGAGGTAGATGGTAGTTGTGAGGCAGACAGCAGCTGTCCTCCATCCCTGTGCCCCCCACCCCATTTCCCTTCCCATCCTAAATGCCCCTGTCTCTGCAGCTCCATGGCCGCCCACCTGCTCCTCCTGGGCATCCTCCTGCTGCTTCCCCGACCAGCCCCTGCCCCTTGCCACACGGCTGCACACTCAGAGTGCAAGCGCAAGCTCAAGTTTGTGCCCGGTTCATGGCTGGCAGGGGAGGGTGTGGATGTGACCAGCCTCCGCCGTTCAGGATCCTTCCCGGTGGACAC
>NW_003852403.1:14836296-14837381 GCF_000181295.1 Otolemur garnettii
GGGACTTGGAGGCTGCTTCTACTAGGAGAAAACCACAAACCTGGTTTTCAGACTTCAGGTGACTCAGCCCTGTGTCCTCCACCCATCCATGAAGTCCCAAATCTGGAAGTGTCCAGGGAGAGACCAGGTGGAGGGGAAGCAAGGCCATGTCTGAGTGCCCTAGCATGGTGCCATTTAGGTCTAGAGAGCACCCAGCTGCCTCTTTCCTGAGCCCTGACAGCCTTCCCTGGGGTCCCTCCTGGATGGGGACAGAGGCAAGAGACCAAAATGGGTCCTCCCTTCTCATTGTTATACAACCTTGAGCACCTCAAATCTCTTCCCTGGGCCTCATTCATCCATTCAACCAATGTTCACATTGGCCTGTGTCAGGGCTCACCTGCTGAACTCTCAGGAGCAGACGGTCTGGGACCTAGGTCCACACCTGAGAAGCTCATGGCCTGCATGGCCCGATCCCAAGTCATCTGCTCTGATTTCTCATTTTCTCCACAACGAGCCAGGGCATCTCCTACCTGCGTGGCCCAGACTGTCAGGAGACAGGGCACAAAGGGCTCAACGCAGGGGAACAGACAAGGGTAGACCACATGACTAGGTTCCAAAGTTAAATGAATGCCATCAGTGCAATACCATTGCTTTTATAACAAGAAAACAAAAGGAGAGAAAAAAACTTTGTTTTGTAAAAAGAAAATGCCTATAGAATATCTAGGTAACTGAGGAGTGAGAGCAGGCTTCCCTGACAGCTCCATGCCCCAGAGCAAGCTTTGAAGCCGGCTTTAAGTTTCACTGATCGTTTTGCCCACTTACGTGTGACCTTAAAGTTACTGATGCCTTGCTCTGTCTCCTCCCAGTTTTCGCCTGGTGCACATGCCCCCACTCCACCCTGACTTCAGGAGGGCCCTCAGGGACCTGCCCCCCCACTTCAATGCCTCCACCGAGCCCAGCTACCTCAGGCTCATCTCCAACTACGGCACCCACTTCACCCGGGCCGTGCAGCTGGGTGGCCGCATCTCGGCCATCACTGCCCTGCGCACCTGTGAGCTGACCCTGGAAGGCCTCACGGACAACGAGGTAAAGGACTGCCTGAACGT
>NW_003852403.1:14837601-14841769 GCF_000181295.1 Otolemur garnettii
CCCGGCCTGGTGGACTATACCCTGGAGCCTCTGCATGTGCTCCTGGAAAACCAGGACCCGAGGCGGGAGGCACTGAGGCAGGCTGTGAGCAAGTATGTGACAGACAGGGCCCGCTGGAGGGACTGCAGCCGGCCGTGTCCCCCAGGCCAGCAGAAGAGCCCCCACGACCCATGCAAATGCATATGCCACAGCTCGGCGGTCACCACCCGGGACTGCTGTCCACGGCAGAGGGGCCTGGCCCGGCTGGAGGTGATGCTCATCGAAGCATGGAATCTGTGGGGAGACATTTTCACTGCTACCGACGCCTATGTGAAGGTCTTCTTTGGCGGCCAGGAGCTGAGGACGGACACCGTGTGGAACAATAACAACCCCAGGTGGATGACACAGCTGGACTTCGGGGACGTGCTCCTGGCCACAGGAGGGCCCCTGAGGGTGCAGGTCTGGGATGCAGACCATGGCTGGGACGATGACCTCCTTGGGACCTGTGACCGAACTCCAAAGTTTCATCCACAATGGAAGGAGGAGATCTGCAACCTGAACCATGGTCGCTTGAAATTCCGCTACTACGCCAGGTGCCTGCCCCATTTGTCAGGGGACACCTGCCTGGAGTACGCCCCCCAAGGGCTTCTGGGAGAGCCACCAGGAAACCGCAGCGGGGCCGTGTGGTAAGAATGGTGAGCTCTGAGAGGACCCCTATGCTTGGACTAACAGGACTTTCAGAGCAGGAGCCGGGCCTGTCTTCATATGCCCATTAGACAGGTGGAAAACTGCGACCCAGACTGTTTTTCACTGAGGTGGCTGAATTTAGAGGCCAACCCCGAGTCTCTCTAACCAGCCTGTCTCAGACCTCCAATGTTCCTGGGTCCTCAGTCTCTGCCTCATAACCCACAGCTTCTGCCAGGAGCTGGCCAGAGGCCCACAGGCCACTCCCACCAGGCTGCCCAGTGCTCCTCTCCTCAGAACCCCCCTTGAGCCCTTTTCTGGGGTGGCAAATGTTTCATCACCTTGGGCGGAGCCCCTGGGACCCCATTTGCTGCTTGCTCTGTCTTTTCCGCCCACCGGGCTTTGCCTCTCAGACAAATCAAAGGCTGTCCTGACCTGTCTCACTGTGTCCATCGCTTAACAGAGGACCAATAAATAAGATGTGTCTGTGACAGTGGTGTTGGCAGAGGGGAGGACGAGCACCTCACACACCCTAAAGATAGGGAACTCGTACATAGTAACCCATAGGAAACAGGCAGGCAGGCAAGTAAAGAAACTGTTTTTCTACTTTTGCTGGAAATGGGGGGACCAAAAATATTTAACTTTCTTCATAACTCTGACTTAAAAAACAGCAGAATAAACTTGGTGATAAATGGCAATGCGCATTCAGCTTCCAGCTGAAACGCAACAGGGAACAGCAGGGCACACATCTCATCTACACTGGGAGGCTGGCCCTCTGTCCAGCCAAACATTCCAAGCAAGAATGTGAGCCCAGGGCTGCCAGGTCTTCTAGTTTTTCTAAATAACCAGAAACCCCAACTTGACTTCTAGCAGTGGGAGTTGATTTCACTTTGTGAAAATAAACCTTTGTGGGCAAACTCAGTAAAAAAGAACATGTATGTGGGCCATAATTGATCTAGGGCCATCAGTTTTGAAAACTGTACTTTTGATGGAACCCATTTGCTCATACTGAAAAGCTGTCTCCTGTCTCACAATTCAAGGAGAAAGACCACTGGCTCCAACAATGTGGTCTTTGTGGGCATCCCTGGCCCTGAATACAGTAAATCCCAGAGTCTTGAGTTCCAATATGGAGTGAAGTGGTCTTTGTTTCATGTGTCTGGGACACAGGCCCACAGAGGGGGTGACAAGATTCAGGGCCGCTTCCTAGACCTGGCAGGAAGACCCAGTGTCAAAGGGCTCAGAGGAGCTGGCACGGCCCTCCTGACTCTCTTTGAAACTCCCTGTAAATTAAGCTCCTTGAGGTTTGTGTGGGACCCATAGGACCAAAAGCCAAGCAGTGACATTATCTGACCCTAAATCCTCAGGTGGGGAAGAAGGGATGAGCAAGGTCTAGAAGCCTGGTTGCAACGCTGTTCTTCCATGCTTCTGTTCACAGCCATACACTCAAACGACAGCACAAGAGAGATCTGGACACTTCCGGCTGCCTGCTGCACTGGTTGGAAACAAACACGAGTGTGGACAGTGCCCTCTGGGAAAGGCAGGTCCACAGGGCCAGGATGGGCCAGCTCTGGGGACAGCTCTGACAGAGAGTGGGTGTCTTGGTCAAGTGCCAGTGCAGACAGTGACCTCCAACAAGTCCCTCTGGTCCAGTGAGGGACCTCACTTTCTCCAAAAGGACAATCATTGTTTGACTCCCTTCTCAGGGCTGTTTTATAGGGGGCCATCACCGGACTAGGAAAGGACTGGGAAAGGAGGGCTTTTAAGAGAAAAGATCGAGAAAGAATTTGATCACTTTTGTCAAGGGGGAGCTACCATGGAGCCCTCAGCCCTCACTCAAGAACCAATGTGACATTTTCATTTCTATACAGCCAAGGTCCTGCTTGTTTGGGAAAGTCCCCAGTGTGCCAAACACCTTTCCTTTGCCCTCCAGGCCTTGTCCCCACCCTGCTCCCCCCTGCACTGGCCCAGGGCAGGAGGTTCAGCTGAGTCCTGTGGGTTGGCAAGAGATCGGAGAGGCAGAGTGCAGAGTTAGGGCACTGCTCCCCTCACTCCACCAGACTAGAGATGGCCAAAGCCCTCCCCTGCTCATCCTAAGCTATGCTATGCCTTATAGTTCCTACATCCTCAGCATCCTATGGGGCCCCTGAGTGACATTCCACCTAACAAGTATTAGGGAGAAGCAGAGCCCACCTTGCCACAGAAACTGAAAATGCCCAATTCTTGCATCCCCCAAACTCCCTTTCCATACATTGGAAGACTTGGGCCTGGGGCTGCCAGACAGATGCACCTGACCAGGGATGGGGCTTCTTCGGAAGCTAGAGCTGAGACCAGAGTTCAAACCTCATGGGAGGCTACTGTAGGAAGCACTAGGATGGGTGTGAGGATGTGAGAAGGAAATGAGGGTGGCCAATAAAATGTGCATTATCACAGAAGTCATTGCCATGGGTGTGAACCTATTGGGAAGTACGGAGCCCAAGGAGAACATGCACTTCACTCAGTTATCCCAGCCCAGGGTCAAGGAAGCTGAGGTGTTCATACACCACCTCCCATCAGTCATTAGTTAAGGACTCCTGGGGGTGGACATTAATTCCCCCTCACTCCTGGTCCATCAAAGGGGCAGGCAGAACAGAGTCCACTGACTAGGAAAAAACACCCTGGAAAGAGGGGCAGAGGCCAAGAATCCAAGTGCAGGGAGATGCACCAAGATGATACCTATGACCCAACAGGATGTGACCACTGACATTAATCCCCTTGGAAACCTGAGCCATGGGTTGTGGGAAGCACGAGTTCTAGGGCAGTGGCCAAAGAGCTGCTGGTGAAACTATCTAGGACTTATGAGTTCAGGGGAGTGAGGGCAGGCACCGAGGCTCCGCAGCTGTACCCTCACTGGACAAGTTTCCAGGCAGGATCTGGGGACACTGTTCCTGAATGCTTAGCCTACTCCACCACCCTAGGGACTCTGTGAGATATCCAGCCAATAAATTCTTTTTCTACTTTTTTTCATCTAGATTCAGTTTTTGTTGCCTGCAGCTAAAATCCCTATTGATGACGCCATCCCTTCCTCTCCTTTGCTGCCTCAATGCCCCTTCCCAAACATCCTCTCACCCAACTCTGGGGCCCAGGTCCTTAGAAGCACCTCACCATTGTCCCCAGTACCTGTCTTCTCCCTCTCTGAGGGCATGAAGCACAGGAGGCACCACTCACAGGTTCAATGGACTGGGGACCCAGAGTCAAGCCCTGCAGAGCACCTGTCCCCCCAAAGTGTCTGTCAGGGTGGACAGATGTGACATGTAGGGAGGTACAGAGTTGGAGTAGGGACGACACTGTGTTGGGCACTGGGCTGGATTGCTTCTCTCTCTCTCTTTCTCTCTCTTTCTCACACACACACACACACACACACACACACAGTCCTCAGAGTCTCTTCAAGGCTTGGGGCTGGCATCAAGGACAGCTGGCTTTTGATTTTTTTTTTTTTTTGAGACGGAGCCTCAAGCTATCCCCCCTG
>NW_003852403.1:14841993-14856416 GCF_000181295.1 Otolemur garnettii
CCTTAGCCGCTTGAGCCACAGGCGCCGAGCCTGGCTTTTGATTTTTAAGCAGTTGCCATGGCATCTTCATCTCCGTATACGAACATCTCCCTATCGGAATACCTCGTGTATCTGGGGCTACATCAACATCTCTGATGGCTATCTACAAGCTGCGACAGTGAGCCCAGCATCCCTGGCTGTTTGAACAGAGGACAATCTGGGGGTGGGGGTGGGGGAGCCCCCCTGGGGAGGGAGGGCCGCTGCAGCTTTGAGAAGCTATTGTTCCTCTTGCTCACCAATCACTCCAGTCTTCAAACCTGTCACCAAGCCATTCCACATGCTGACATCTGTCCCCTTCTCAGAACCACAGCCTCTCCAGCCTGGCTGCCAACGTCTTCATCTGCTTGGACCATTCTGCCTGAGGCCTCCTCTCTGGTCTCCAGACTCCCGCACACCCTCAAGTGCCCTCCTCCTTACAGCACCCTGCCCACGTCCCCTGAGGGCCCGCTCCCACTCTGCCTACAGACTGCCTGAGGCTCATTCTGTGACCCTCTCTTCCTGCCCTATCAGGAGGTCAGGGGAATAGTGTCACCCTGCTCCCAGAGTTCTCCAGCAAGCGTTAGCCCCGTTTGCCCGCAGTGGGACCTGTATGCCCACAATTTCTTGGCAGCCTCCCTTTCCTGTCTCACTTCCCCACATCCCTACTGGCATTTTCTGGAATCATCTCTCACAGATACCATCTCCCCTCGGATCCCTATCTCAGGGTCTGCCTGTGAGGAATCCAGCTGAGACACACATCCAACCATGTCATTGCCTCATTTACAACACTCCATCAGTTCCTTGTGGCTTTGAGATAAAGTGCAAAGCCCCTCACATGGCTGCAGGCTCTTTCTGGCCCTTCACACAGGCTACCTCCTCTTTCTGGAACTTTTTTTTTTGAGACAGAGTCTCAAGCTGTCACCCTGGGTAGAGTGCGTCACAGCTCACAACAACCTCCAACTCTTGGGTTTAAATGATTCTCTTGCTTCAGCCTGCTACATAGCTGGTACTATAGGCACCCACTACCATGCCCAGCTATTTTTTGTTGCAGTTGTCATTGTTAATAGACCCAGGCTGGGTTCAAATCCGCCAGCCTGGGTGTATGTGGCTGGCACCCTACCCACTGAGTTATGGGCACTGCCATCTTTCCGGAACTTTTGTTCTCAAGCCTATGACCTCTTCAATCAGGCCTTCAACTTCAAAGGTGACTTCCTCCAGGAAGCCTTCTCTGATGGCCAGGTCAAGATCATGCCCCCTCCACCCTGCTCCTGCCCTCAGTATTTCCCCATCACAGTGCCATGAGGCCAAGGGCTTTTTCTATCTCATTCATGATTGAATCAACTAGTCTAGCACCTGGCATAAAGTGATGAAAAAATACTGAATGGAAGATAAGATGGATGAATGAGTGAATGAATGAACCCCACTAAGGAATCTTCCAGCCTTTGTTTGAACTCTCCCAGAGACAGAGAGCGTATTATCTCCCAAAGTAGCTGGTCTGAATTTGGAAGATTTCAAACACAAGCTTTAATGTACATATTACATAGAAACCTACCTCCTTATAACATCCAGCCCTGTCTGGCTCAGGGAGTTCACACATTTAAACCTCTGGCCTTGTCTCCAATTTGGTTGGGCAAGAAGGACAACCATGTAGCAGCTTCCCCTCTCTCCCCACAGAAGGGCCAAATACTACCTCAGTGGAGGTGGAAGAGGGGCTGGCCACCCCTCTCCCCGGTACTGACAATGGAACCTCTCACGGTAGGTGATGGCAGCTCTTGACTATTTGCTCCTCAATGGACCCTGTCACCAACTGGAGTCAGTTCCAGCTGGGGCAGCTCTTTCTCTGGGCAAAGCTGGTGCCCACTTGGCCTGGTTATGTTCTGGCTCCTGAGGGGTGAGGCCCACTAGCTTAGCCTGCTCCTGAGATCCCCTCCTCTGCCTGCCTGCCAGGCCTGATGCGATCTTTTCCAGCACAATGTCCACAGCCCAGCTGGCCATGGCACTCCCGGGGTCAGTGGCACAGTAAGCACGTGCCTGATGGGAAGGTACAGCTGGTGCTGTTAGGATCAAGTTCCCAGGTAAGATTCTGATGGGGTGGTTATAGTTAGAATCACACAGAAAGAGATAAACCTGTCACAGACAGTGCCCTGGAGAGCAGCCCAAGACTGCCATCCCACCTAAGCTCCAAAAGAAGAGCCCCGCCATATGTTCACCCCAGGCCTGGCCACAGAGTCCAGTCCTGTGACTCTGACTTTGGTCCAGGTCAGATCCCCGCCTCAGTCAGTTCTCTTGGGTGTACACCATAATCACATAAAACTCCCACGGGACCCTAGGGTCCCTAACTGTAAACAAGGGGGCTAGAATAATGATCTCTTAGTAGTTTTTCCATTCAGAAGGTCTTGGCCCTGAAACTCAGCAGCCATGGCTGACACCCCCACCAGTCCACACAGTGGGCATGTCCCTGGGTACCACCTTTCCCAGCCTCAGGAAAGCCTCGACCCTGTATATTACCTCTTCCCAAAGACCCAGGTACTCAGCCCTGACCAACCAGAACCCGGACAGCTGCTGCTCTTTGTGGGACATCACCAAGTCTGGTGTTTACTGTGGGGCCCCTACTGCACATCTGGATTCACAGTAAATCTCCACAACAGCTGGTTCTTGGTTTCCTCTTAAGAGGGCAGTGACGTCAGCTTGCTGGCAGGACACGAGATTGTTCACTGGGAAACCCAACCTCCCTGTGAGACTCAGCCATCGTGAAATGAGGCTGACCCAGAGGAAAGCATCCTTGTCTGTCCCCTTCAATCACAGGGATGAACACTGTTAGGCACTGGGGACCTTTGCTCAAGGTCCTGCCACCAGCAGGAGGCCCCCACCTCTCCCTCCTCCGTGGTTATGTGGGTTCTGGGGCTAAATGCATTGTCATGTGGTAAAGAGTTTTTCCAAGTTGGAGAAATTGAGAGAGACCTTGCTCCCGCTTCCAGCCCCCTGACTTCCATTGTTTTTCTTTCACAGAAGTAAACACTGATGAATACCATTCCTTGAGCACTTACTGGACTGTTTTAAGAACTGTATATATATTAGCTGCTTTAATGTTCCCAACGACCCCAGCAGGCAGGTGCACCCACCCCCATTTTAGAAACACGCTAGCCCAGGAAGATGAGGCATCACCCCTCACGCTTGTCCCAGGCCTTCTCCAGCCACCCCATGAAGGGTACACCTTGCATGGCCCCCAGATGCCACTCCTTCCTGATCCCCACAGCTGTATTCAGCCAGGACCCACCTTAGAGGATGCTCTTGGGGCAACCTCCCCATACTACGCTGCCATGCAATTTTTTTAATGTGGCAAAATAATATGTATTTATCATTTTAAGTATCCATAAGGGTACAGCTCAGTGGCATAAAATGCATTACAATGTTGTGTAACCATCACTGTTATCTATACCTGAGTCATTCTCAACAAAAACTCTACATTCACTAAATAGTAACTCCCCATCAGCCTCTGGAAACCTCTGTTCTATTTTCTGTCTCATGAATTTGCCTCGTCTGGGTACTTGATATAAGAGGAATTGTGCAATATGTATCTTCTGCCTCTGGCTTATTTCGCTTAGCGTAATGTTTCCAAGGTCCATCGTGTTGTAGCATGTATCAGAATTTTATTTTTTGTGTGGCTGAACAGTATTCCATTGCGTGCCTACATCACACTCTGTATAGCCATTCACTCATCAGTGAACACTTGGGTTGTTTCCACATTTGGCTGTTGTGAGTCACACCCTATGAACACTGACACACAAGTATTGGTTTGAGCCCCCCGCTTTCAATTCTTTTAAATACATATCATATCTAGCAATGGAATTGCTGGGTCATATGGTCATTCTATGTTTAACCTTGAGAAACCACCAAATTGTTTCCATGTCTTGCCACAGCTTCTCAGTCAGCCTCTGCCCTGATCTTCCTGCCACACCCCTGCCCACCCCTCAGATCAGGACTTGTCCCCCCCACACACCAGGGCTCCACCTTCACACCTATGCAGGGCTACACCCGCTCCAGACTGCCTAGCCCTGCCCATGGTCCCCCTTTAAGCTCTCTTCCCCAGAGCAGAGGCCCAGCCAAGAAGAGGACAATGCTCTCCCCGGGGGCACGGGCTCATTTTGTCTTATTCTTCACCTGCTCCATAGCCCCCAGCACCAGCCTGGGTAGTAGGAGACACAGCTGAATGAATGAATGAATGAATGCTGCCATGTATCCGCCCCTCACAGGACTGTAAGCTCATGGGGCCTGGCTTGTTCTTCTCAGTGTTCCCACAAAACCTGGGCTGAAAAAGAAACTCATGGACAAGAGAACGTTTGGTGGACCAAAGTGAATTAAAATGACTGAGAACTCATTGTTTGGGGGAGGGGGAGATGCTGTGGGAAATGACATTGGGGAAGGGAGAGGGAGAAAGACAGAGAGAGAAGAGGGCTGGGAGCCAAGCTCCTGAGAAGAGGACTGAGAAGGACTGGGCTGGGCCCTGACCCCTCCCCTCCTCACTCTCTCCCACTCCTCCCTTCCCCTCTCTCTGCTTTGGGGCTTCCGCTTGCCAAGAAGAGAACCCCCCCACACACACACACAGCCCGTTCCCCACCAGGAAAGTCTAACTCTTTCCCCTTGCACAGAAACCCACGGCTTAGGGAGCCAATATCTTTGGAGGAAGGGACTCTCCCCAGAGCCAGCCAGGCAGGGTCTCCCTGCCCCAGGCACACTTGCATAGGAGGCACAAACTCACAGCAAATGGCAAGCGGAGGAAGCCTGTGTGTGTTTACTTCTCTCTACCACTGCCTAAGTGCCTGCTGCTGGATAGTCCTGTGTAAATGTGAACGATTTCACTTAATCTTCCAAAGAGTTTCACTTTATAAATGAGGAAACTGAGGTTCAGAGAAGTCTGACAATTTCCCCAAAGTCCCCCATTACTGAATTTCTAGGAAGGGTGGGATGCAAACCCAGCATGTCTGCAGCCAGGGCTCTGTGTGTGTCCCTCCTGCCTCAGTCCACACACACACACCCCATCTGTCTTCCATTGACAGCCCCTCAGCTGCGTCAGGGCCTGTGGCAGTGCCCAGGTGTCCTAAATCTTCCTCTCCTCCCAGCAAGGGCAGGGGGTTCCTCGGGGCCGTCCCTTCTCTCTGGCCCTTCCCTCCATGCTGGTCTGTCTTCCACTGTAAGGTTCCCAGCTACCCCAGCCTCCCCCCAGCCTCCCCCAGCATTTGCAGGTGACGCCCACAGGTTGCACACAGCTCTCCAGGGGCCAGAGCACGGGGCTCTGTGTGGGCTGCCACATTCACATTCTGGACCAGAAGAAGGTGGGCAAGGCTGGATTTGAAAATTCCAGGGAGCTTGAAAGAGTACTTGGGAGCATGCACTGGGCATGCCCGATGTCCAGCACCATGCCAGGCACACCACCCCTCTCTGTCACCCCACCCCTCAGATGGCAGTGAGGACCCCACAAGCAGGATGGGGCCCCTGGGCCAGGTCTGCAGCCTTCCAGCAGCCCCTCTCCACCACTAGGAAGAGCAAGCTGGGCAGAGGAGAAACAACAAAGCCTGTCTGAGCTGGAGCCACAAGTCTAAACATAAGCATCTGTTTATGGTTTAAAAAACAAAACAAAACAAGGTTTGCAGACCCAATGACAGGGCAAATGAGATGGCAAGGAATTATATAACTTTCTCTTTTTTCAAAATTTCAGAATATTACCAGGGTACACACATTTGGTTACATAATTTGCTTTTGTACAGATTGAGTCAAAGCTATAAGAATGCCTGAATTATATAACTTTTTTTTTTTTTTTTGAGACAAAACCTCAAGCTGTCACCCTGGGTAGAGTGTGTGGCATCACGCTCCCAGCAACCTCCAACTCCTGGGCTCAAGCGAGTCTCCTGCATCCGCCTCCCAAGTATCTGGGACTACAGGCACTCCCCATAACTTCCAGCTAATTGTTGGTTGTAGCTGTAGCTAATTGTTGTTTGGCAGGCCCGGGCTGGATTCGAACCCGCCAGCTTAGGTATGGGGCTGGCGCCTTAGCCACTTGAGCCACAGGTGCTGAGCCTATATAACTTTCTTAAGAACCCAAACTGCTTTCAAGTTTTTTGGAAGCCATTTAGAGCATGCAAACTTGCTTAGTAATCATGCAGATTAGTTTACAAACAATGAATAATCAACCCCTTGTGACCCTGATCTGTTCCTTCGGCAGATGCTGCAAAGACCCCAGGTAGCCCCTTCTTATCATCTGTAGTGTATGTTAGGGCTCTCCTTAAAAAGGCTTAATGATTTACACTTTGTTCATTTCTCCCCTAATTACATCTCCCAACTATTTCCTAAAAGCACTTATTGGTTGTCTACGTTGTATCAACAAAATTGGGCAAAAGGGTCCTCATTAGCACCACCTGGAGTGGAGGGCGCTCCCGCAGCCTTCCCTGACCAGAAGTGGGAGGCCATGCTCCTTACTTGCTGAGCAACCTGCACAAGCAGCTTCTCTCTGAGTGCCAGGCTCCTCCTGGCAGCCTGGCACACCACCAACAGAAGCAGGGTGTGAGGTCACACGTGCATTCAAGTGTGGGGAGGCCCTAACATGGCAGCAGCTGCACCCATGTACCTCAGAACCCTGTGGGAAGGCCTCTACTGCACCGATGGCTGGGAGGGCCCGCCTGCGTTCAGTGGGGTGTCTGAGGGAAAAAGCTCAGTCAACTCCCTACAGAGATAATGGCCAGGGAGATGAACGGTTCACTCAGGAGACACCCACTCTTGGTTCACTCAGAGACACCCACTCTTCTGCGCAAGGTGCCGTGGGGACACACAAATTCATCTGCGAACTTTCTCACCTTCCGCCAGGAAACCTGCTCCTGTTGGGGCCAACTTTCCCCCTCAGAAACTCTTCCCTGGAAAATCTCTTTATGAAGCAGTGATCTGGCCTGTCCTCAGCCAAGGAGACAGCCAGCCCAGCTGGGGAGAACGGCAGCCAGTGTGCTGAGGGGGGATCCAAGAGCCTGTCCTGGCAACAGCAGGCACGGGAGGGAGGGAGAAGGGGGTGGTCCAGGCAACCCCCAAGGGACTGGGGTCATCTCTTACGGCCACAGCCTTACTCCCCTCACCCCAGGGCTGCCAAGGGACTCAGAGGCAGCAGGATGCTCTGGCTCCTCAGAGCCTACGTTCTTCAGATTCTCTCTCAAAACCCTTGTGAGGAAATTTAGCCCAAAGAACAATGGCGTAACCTCCCTGTGTGAAACACAAACACACGGGAGCTCAGCCTCATCTTGTGAGCCCAGAAAGGGGCCACAGGTAGCCACCCAGCTGGAAACACCTCCTGGGGATCCAACACCCACACCTGCCCGCTTCGCGAGGTGCCTTTGGGGGAGAACTCGGCATAGCTTCCTGGACACAAGTGACATGTCACCGGTCACGGCAGAGTGAGCAAAAGGACAGTGCAGTGTGTTAAAGCTACTTCATCTAAAAGTAAAAAAATAAAGTAGACAGTAAAATAGGCAAAGGTGACCAAGAAAAAAAATTTACATATTAAAACAGTCATAAACATTAAAGCTGACAAAGGGGACAAAATTAAAGATGCAGAGGAGGCTTTGAAATATGCTACATATATAATAAATATAATATTTGAGAGACTATAACATGTGATTAATATGTAATAATAAATGTTATTATACATTAATAAATTTGAAAATCTTTTTCTTTTTTTTTTTCCAGACAGAGTCTCACTTTGTCACCCTCGGTAAAGTGCTGTGGCATCATAGCTCACAGCAACCTCAAACTCTTGGGCTTAAGTGATTCTCTCTCTTGCCTCAGCCTCCCATGTAGGTGGAACTACAGGCACCCACCACAATGCCCAGCTGTTTCTGTTGCAGTTGTCATTGTTTAGCTGGCCCAGGGCTGGGTTTGAACCTGCCAGCCCTGGGGTATGTGGCCGGCACCCTACCCACTGAGCTATGGGCACCATCTCAAAATCTTGATAGAAGATTTTTGTCTGTGTGCTATTCTGGGGAAATGTTGGCGTTTTACCATAATTGACTCAAGGAATATTAAAAAACAAAACAAAAGACAAATAACCATAGAAGAAACTGAAGCATTTATAAAATCTTTGTACCTAAAAAAATACTAGCTCAAATTTAAGAGCTCTATTAACTCTTCACACAACAGATCATCTGTAAGTTAAATGAACTCTTCCAAATGTTGAAAAGAAGAAACGCTACCTAACACATTTATAACACTACCATATCCTCAACAACAAAACCGAGAAGGATAACACAAGGGCAAAAACACATAAACATAGATACAAAAGTCCTAAGTAGTAATAAAATATTGTAAGTTCAGGCTCGGTGCCTGTAGCTCAGTGGTTAGGGCGCCAGCCACATACACTGGAGCTGGCAGGTTCTAATCCAGCCCAGGATTAGAACAACAATGCCAAACAACAATGACAACTACAACCAAAAAATAAAAATATCTGGGCATTGTGGCAAGCACCTGTAGTCCCAGCTACTCAGGAGGCTGAGGCAAGAGACTCGCTTGAGCCCAAGAGTTTGAGGTTGCTGTGAGCTATGACCCTAAAGCACTCTATAGAGGGCAACAAAGTGAGAATCTGTCTCAAAAAAAAAAAAAAAATATATATATATATATATGTTCAGATTCAGCAACATATATAGTATTAAAAAAATAAAGCATCATGACCGAGTAGTATTTATTGAGGAATGAAAAGATTATTCAACATTGAAAAGTATCTGTTAATGTGCTTTTCAATATTAACATATTAAAAGATCATCTCAGTAGATGCAAAAAAACTTTTTGAAGTTAAAAATCCAATCAAGATTTTTTAAAATTGGCAAACCAGGAATAAAAAGCATCTCTTTAACACAATAAAGGTCTCTATTTGAAACTTAAGTCAAGAATTACAGCTAGTGGTGAAATATTAGAAATACTCTCATTAAATTTAGAAAGGAATAAGGAAGGTCACCATTCCAAACATTGTACAGGAATGTCTCACCTATATAATAAGACAAGAAAAAAAGAAATACTAATTATAAATTTTAGAAAGAGACTACTACAGTTATTTTCAAATGATATGATCATTTATCTGTAAAATGCACCAGAATTTTTTAAAAACTTTTAATAAAGTCATTAAGTGAGTTCAGAGGAATACTGCCAAAATCAAGCAAAAAAAATTTTTTTCCTATACCAGCATTACTCAGAAACTATAGTAGAAAAATTCATAATTTAAAAAATAATTTTAAAACCATTAATAGACTTCATGAGAAATATGTATGATTTATAAGAAGATTATTAATAATATTTATTAAAAGATACAAAAGAAATCATAATAAATGTAGGGAAAAAACATTTTTTTTTTGCTTTGGAAATTCATCTTTATTTTTCTGTACAGCTATGTGATATTTTTGTATTTTTTAAATTATTATTATTTTTATTTCAAATTAATATGAGGGCACAAATTTTTAGATTAGATTTTTCTCACTTCCATGGTAAAGTACCAGTTGTAAAAAGAGCCCCTTGCGCAGGGGGTGTATTATACACCCTCGCATTGTGCCCATTAAGTAAGATCCCACCACATGCCCTCCCTCCTCCTGCCAGTCATCCTTGCCCCCTCTCCCCTCCCTCCTTCCCTTGCCCCTGTACTGGCCATATTCCTGAACTCATTTAATGACTCTAATTTTTTTTTTTAAATTCTCTTGCATTTTACAGATAGATGATCTTTTAATACTATATTTGGGTTTAAGACTATATTTGTGTTTCATGGTTCATATGAGCATGTAATTATTTATATATTAGTTTCATATTAGTATTGAGTATACTGGATATTTATTTTTCCATTCTTGTGATCCTTTACTAAGAAGAACGTGTTTCAACTCCATCCAGGTAAACATAAAAGACATAAAGTCTCTATATTTTTATGGCTGAATAGTATTTCATGGTGTACACATACCACAATTTGTTGGTCCATTCATGAGTTGATGGGCATTTGGAAGAGTATATTTCTTAATGGGAAGACTCAATAGTGTAAAAGTGTCAATTCTCCTTAAATCAACCAATAAATGAAATGTAATCCCAATCAAAATACTAATAGGAATTTTAAATAAAAGTCAATGTACATGAGAACACTATAAAAGTATAAAAGAAAGAAAAGGAAAAGAATAAAGAGGGTGGCTAGAAGGAGAAAGCAAGAGAGAAAGAATAAGAAATTGAAAAGATAAAAAAAATCAATGGAAGAGAAAAAGTACAGCTAGAGAATTTCCACAATGACAGGAAACACAATCCAACTCCTGTAAGCACAATGGGAATTGGTTTGTTAATTAAAAGTTTTAGGGACACAGGGGTAGCTGGCTGTAGGCATGATAGGATGCAGAAGCTTAAAGTCACCGTCTCTCAGCTCAAGTCAGTTTCATTTTCAGATTTCTTCTCACCTCATAGCTGTGTGACACTCTGTAGCCCCTTCCAGTCTTTCCCTTTAAATTCCACAAGAATAGTTAGAACTTACCTGGTCATTCAGACAAATCCCCAGGGTAAGTTCTGATTGGGCCTAATTGGCCAGCTGACTCAGATGGCCAACCCTGAACCAATCACAGAGCCAGGGTAATGAGATGGACAGGTGGGCTCAAGCCTTCAAGCCTGCTCCTCGTGAGAATGGGGAACCCAGAAATGGTTACTGGAAGGATGAATGAATACCAGGGCAATGACAGTCACATGTCTACTCCACAGCCCACGTACCTGTGCAGATGTAATAATATGACCAAGGCTATAGCTCCAGCAGTGGGAAACACAGCTACTTGATAAATAATGCAGGCCAACTAACTGGGCACTCATGTGGAATAAACTATATTTTACTCTCTATTTCACGTCATTCACACAAATTTATTCCAGATGAATTAAAGAACTAAACACAGAACACAACGCTGCAGAAGCATCCAAATGAGGAAGATATATAACGCTGGATAGGGAAGGCCTATTTACACAAGACCCAAAATGCAGACATCTGACTACCTTAGAACTTACACCTCCTCTATGACAGAATACACTGAAAATGGTTACAGGACAAGAAATAAAGTGGGAGAAAGAACTGGCTGCATATTTATCTTTAAAATAGACGATATTAAAAATTAAGACCTATAATTAAAAAAAAAAAATACCAGAAGGGGGAAAAGGGCAAATAACACAAGAGACTAAATCCAAACGGCCAATAAGCCTATGAAAAAGTCTTCCAAGCTCACGCGTAATCTGTAAAAATCACATTAAGATAAAAAAGACTTTTTTCCCCTTATCAAATTGGTGAAAATTGAAAAGATGGATGACCTCCAATGTAATGGTGAGGTGGGAATGGAGAGACGGGTACTTTCATAAACTGCTGGAGTAATGATGATGATTTTGGGGAGCACAGACCCACTGCCACCTTGCAGGCTCTGTGATTGGCCAGGTGGGCGGAAGTGGGAGAAGGAAAGAATCAGCTAAGAGGAGGTGCAAAGTGAAACTCACAAGGCCCAAGTTGTAAATAACCTCTCCCCATGACTCACAGGAAGCAAGCAGTTCTTGTGGCTGTTGAGGGGGACCTCTTCAAAGTACACAGGTGTTTACATAGCATCTAGTTAGAGAACCATGAAAACTGGAGGAGGGTTTTCAAAGCTCTCACCCCAGTCCTCCTCCACCCATCTCAGGCACTCTCCAACAGGACAGACCCTGTTCCTCCATCACTGAAAATGGCAGGAGGATTCCAACCTCCAAAGTGGTCCCAGCATCCACCTTCAAAATGAGAAAGGGCCTGGACTCGGATCCTCGCTGGGCCTCAGTATCTCTGTCTATCAAGCAGGAAGGGTAGGGGAGCCAGAGATCACTTCCAACACCCCCTTGGCTCTTAGGCAGCTTAGCAGGAGAAAATCATATATACTGTATTAGTTTTATGTGTACATGGGATCTTCATAAAAAAGCCCGAAGAAGTGAACAAAGCAAGATGTTTGTATTCTCTAAACAAAGAACGATAAATTTGAGAAGAAATGACAGGACCAAGGAAAATCTGGCTAAGGGGAGTTAAATTTCTAGGGGAGTCACTAGGAGATATATGAGGGTAAAACTAGTGGAAAAATAAGGGTCACTTCATTAAGCACATTTATTCATGGTCACTACAGCCCCCAACTCCAAGCCTCTGGTGAAAAGAATCGTTTTCTTGCTCTGATATGGGAGGGTAATCCCTCTTGTGGCAGGCAGGAAAAGATAAGCTGGCTTGCCCTTTCTGAAGCTACAATTTCTCCAATGTTTTCAACTCAAAATATTCAATATTCCAATCTGGCTTATTTTGGGATGGCACGTCCTTTATGTCCAGATCATAATTCTTGCTTTGTAGTACTGTAGTAGGGTTGAATGACATGATGACAGTAAGGCAGCCAAACATACCACCTGGCCACATACACACTGTGATAAAGAGGGGGGTGAACTCAGCAAAGGTTACTGATCTGGGAGTCAGCCAGCCCCAGGTAGACCAAGGATCACAGGGACAGAGATAGAGAATGTGTATCGGATATTTTAAAGCTAAAAATAAACGCAACATAAATAAACAAACAGTTACCATCTTCTTTTTTTTTTTTTTTGGCCAAGGCTGGGTTTGAACCCCCCACCCTCCAGCATATGGGGCCGGCGCCCTACCCTTTTGAGCCACAGGTGCCACCCAATGGTTACCATCCTAACAAATTGCTAAGAAAAAGACAAACACCAAAAAGAAAAAAGGCAGCAAAAAACATAGATGATTACAAAAAAGAAAAAAATGGCCAATAAACATTTAAAAAGTCCATTAGTCAAAACTAAATATAAAATTAAATAAGGATGAGATTCCATTCTGGGTCACGAAACTGTAGGCAGTGTAGGGTAAGTCTGGGGACCAGGATGCTCTTTACTGCTATTTGAGACTGTAAAATGAGAGATTTCTTTTTTTTGTTTGTTTTATTTATTTATTTTTTTCTTTTTTTGAGACAGAGCCTCAAGCTGTCCCCCTGGGTAGAGTGCCATGGCATCACAGCTCATAGCAACCTCCAACTCCTGGGCTCAAGCGAGTCTCCTGTCTCCGCCTCCCAAGTAGCTGGGACCACAGGCACCCACCACAACGCCTGGCTATTTTTTGGTTGCAGCTGTCATTGTTGTTTGGCGGGTCCGGCCTGGATTCGAACCCGCCACCTTAGGTGTATGTGGCTGGCGCCTTAGCCTCTTGAGCCAGAGGCGCCAAGCCAAAATGAGAGATTTCTGAAGGAGGGCAAGGTGCATATGGAGAACCTTCAGAATGGGCATTCCCTTCATTCACGCGATGACCAGAGGTTTGCACTGCAGTCCGCAGATTGGAGGCACCAACCCAGATGGCTACAGCCTCTCCATCCTGCTAGCTCCTCCATCCATCCAAGGGAAGGTTGAGCAACAATTCCCTGTATCTCTGTCCAGCCTTGGTGACAGGCCCAGCAGTCCCTCACGTAAGAAGGCAAGAGAGAGAAACACACCTGAGTAAGTGCAGTGGTCATTCTCACCAAGCGGTGTCAGGACAGGGCCGACCTTCACCAGAAAGAACAAAGCCTATGCCCAGAGAGGCTGAGACAGAGGGAGGGATTTCAGTCAGGTCCTCAGAACCACAGGGTCAATGGGACTAAGTGTGCATGAAGATTATTTGAGGAAACATCTGGGAAGGGTAAAGGACACCGAAGGCAGTGGTAAGAGCGGTCAGCTGTGATACGGGTCTGACACCTGTGAAAGAGGTGAAAGAGGAAGGGAAGGAAGACCCCGCACTGCAGGGTACCTCTGGGTAGCTCTTGGCCAGATGGATGAGGAAGCTCTCAGTCAGCCTGCAGGATGGAGGGCCAGGCTCTACTTCCCAACCCAGCTCAGTCCGCGGAAGCTGGTGGGCCAAGTGAACTGGAAGGGGGCGCGGGGCCTTGACACCAACACTGTGCTGGATCTGGAGGTGTAGTAGCTGGAATTTGGATGAACTGGTTCTCCTGAGCAGGGATCTGGCCAGCACACCCTGGTGCAGGACACAGAGGGATTTCCAGGACTCCCCCCACCCCCACCCCCAGCCTTCTAAGCACAGCCCTTGCTGTGTTGCCCCGCCCCAGGGTCCCTCTGCTGGCCATATTTTTAATAATCCCCCTTTTTTGCTTAAGCCAGCTGGGGCTGTTTTTGTAACATGCAACCCAAATCCTTTATGCACAAAGATTTGTGTTTGAAGATATTCTTTAAATATTGTTTATAGGTTTTAACATTTAAAAAATAACTCCCGGCTCAGCGCCTATAGCTCAACCGGCTAAGGCACCAGCCACATACACCTAAGGTGGCGGGTTCGAATCCCCAGCCGGGACCCGCCAAACAACAATGACGGCTGCAACCAAAAAATAGCC
>NW_003852403.1:14856576-14860908 GCF_000181295.1 Otolemur garnettii
AAAAAAAAAATAACTCCCATATAAAGCTATATATCTTGACAGAGGTTTGATTTATGCAAGTGCATGCATTTGCAAAATCTCACCAAATAGGACACTTAAGATTGTGCATTATTCGAAAGAAAAAAAAACTTTAACCAGAAAGAAATGAAGCAAACTAAATGCCCTGGGACAAAAGAATTTACTGAGCACTTGGGAAGCCAAGGTGGGCGGACTGCCTGAGCTCACGAGTTTGAAACCAGCCTGAGCAAGTGCAAGACCCATTTCTAAAAAATAGCTGGGCATTGTGGTGGGTGCCTGTAGTCCCAGCTACTTGGGAGGCTGAGGCAAGAGAATCGCTTGAACCCAAGAGTTTGAGGTTGTTATGAGCTATGAGTGCAACAAAATGAGACTCTGTTGCAAAAACAAAGAAAAGAGTTTACTGGTAATTTTCTTAAGTTATTAAGTATCCACACAATAAAATGTTATTAACAGCCTTTAAAATGTTTCAAAGACTAAAGACATAGAAGAATGCCTTTCTTTCTTTCTTTTTTTTTTTTTTTATGTCCGGGGCTGGGTTTAAACCCGCCACCTCTGGCATATGGGGCCGGCGCCCTACCCTTTTAGCCACAGGCGCTGCTCCAAGAATGCCTTTCTCATGGGTAAAAGAAGAAAAAATAAAATGTTCTGATCCTAATTTTATAAAGCATACATGAATGCATTGCCCCTGAACATGTTAAGACTTGGCATGAATATCATATGCATATTCACCAAGTAAAAATAGGAGAAATAGACTGAGATGTGAATCTTGGCTTTTCCTGGCTTTAAGTACATGGGATTTTCATTTTTTTTTTTTGAGACAGAGCCTCAAGCTGTCCCCCTGGGTAAAGGGCCATGGCATTACAGCTCACAGCAACCTCCAACTCCTGGGCTCAAGCGAGTCTCCTGCCTCCGCCTCCCAAGTAGCTGGGACTACAGGCGCCCAACACAAGGCCCGGCTATTTTTTTTTTGGTTGCAACCGTCATTGTTGTTTGGCGGGTCTGGGCTGGGGATTCGAACCCGCCACCTTAGGTGTACGTGGCTGGCGCCTTAGCCGGTTGAGCTGTAGGCGCCGAGCCAGGATTTTCATTTTTGTCTTTACCTCTTTGTTTGCCAAGCTCCCTCTGGTTTAAACGAATCCCCCATCTTCTCTATTTGGGCCTTCACTTCCTCATCTATGTATGTCACAATCCCTGCCCCCCTCCTAATTGTAAGTAAGAGAGTGCACGTAAAGAATTTAGCACACAGCAGGATACACAGTCAGCACCCACCTGAGCCAACAGACCTGAGGCCCTGTCCTGCCCTCCCACAACCGCCTAGAGGCAAGGGGAGCTATTTCACAAGAAGTGAAGCCACCCAGTGAAGACAGTGGCAGGCCAGGGTCCCCAGCACACTCTAGAACTCAAGTCACCCTGGAACTCCCTGACCCAGCCCTGCTCTGTCCTGGGCAATGTAAGGGCAGACAGGCTTCCTGGAAGATAGGTTGTCTGCCCTAATGCAACTGAAATGCATTTATGGAAATCCTTGCTCCACTCTCCCAGGTGAATGACCACTGCTAGCTCCCTGTGGAAAAACAGCTAGTCCTTCCCACAACTCCCCTGGCCCATTGCCCCCAGCCCTGACGTGCCCCCTCCTGCTCTCATTGCTATACACATAGAGGGCAGCCCGGCCTCATCAAGAGACGCTAAGGGGTGTAGGGACTGCCAAGAGTCA
Organism: Otolemur garnettii; assembly: GCF_000181295.1. Classification (NCBI taxonomy): domain Eukaryota; kingdom Metazoa; phylum Chordata; class Mammalia; order Primates; family Galagidae; genus Otolemur; species Otolemur garnettii. Next base: position 14,858,306 of record NW_003852403.1, read on the forward strand.
GACGACCTCTGAGCAAGATGATCTGCAGCTGAGGGGGGGACCCTCGGGCCATTCGTACACAGGTGCTCCTTGTGGAAGAAAAGCCTGAGCCTTCAGCACGTGGTCATTTGTTAATTACTCCTCTCACCTGTGTTGTACGGTCTCCATAAAAGGCTGGTGGGGCGGTTGCTCAGGGCTACCCTGCAAAGAAGGGCTAGCCTGCCTCCTACAAGCTTGTACTTCTAATCCGCATAATGTCTGGTTCCTTCCTGTGGTGATTGAGACCAGGGCCATAGGGGCCCAAGGGGTTGTGACAAACGGGTACCTTTGTCTCCATCTTGCTGGTTCCTCCATGGCCAAGGGAGACCTGAGCTGAGCTTGCTGCCCTGAAAGCCAGTGGCACCTCCTGCCCCCATCCCCGGCCAATACTTTTGAGTTCCATCACTTCCCTGTCACTAATTCAGTGACTCCTGGGATAGATTCATCTGCTCCAGGGTTCTAACAACATATTCTGCAGAACAAAGACAAGTCCTGCAGTGAGGGCCTGCTGGCGTGAGGCTGGCACTAGGCCCTTCCCAAGCATCAGCTCTGATCCTTACACTCTCCCTACAATTAAGAATTGCGACCCCATTTACAGTTAAGGACATTGAAACTCAGACAAGCAACGTGACTCCCTCAAGCTCTCTTGAGCGGCTGCACTGCATGCCAGGGGTTGGGTGGATGCTCAAACCATTCTGGCTGGCTGAGCAGAGAGGGTATCACACCAGAATTAGGGGGACAGAGGAGCAGGTGGAGAGTGGCACAGCTGGGGACCGCACAGCCACAAGAAAAGCCCAACCACAGCACAGGACTGCTCTGGTCACAAAGATGCGTTTTATCATCAGTGTGACTGCAAATGCGGGAGGATAAAGATATTAGTTGAATTTCCACAACTAGCATATGATCATGTCTTACTTGAGTGAATAAAAGATGAGCAACTTTCTGTAAGATAAAACTCATTAAAACATATGAGTTTGCCTGTTCTACAGATAAAGTTGAGGGGCTCTGTACTGGACACTGCAAGGAAGGTTCAAACAGGCAGTAAGTATCTGGATTAATAGCTATAGTCTTTCTGCTCACCCTACATCAGTTCTTGTGACAAGCAGAGAAAGCAAAGGCCGTCCTGAGGACCCCTCCCACAGGGTATGGCCAGTTCTGGTGTCTGGCCCAGGGATGGAGGGTTGAGAAGACCTCAGGCCGTCAGTGTCGTTTGTTTTCCTGGAGTGCAGTGGCCCTACCCCAGATGCAACAGGCCTCCCACCTCCTCCCAGGCCCATGAAATCACTTGCCTTGTTCTGGGGGCTCTGTGAGAGCAACAAAAGTGGGACCCAGGTGACTCTGACCATTGATCTACCTCAGGCATGTCCTCTGCACCCTGACCGATGCTAGCTCTTACCACACCTCATGGGCATGATGTGTTCAGTGTTGTCCCAGCAACACCCCAGGCCCCAGGGAGGCAGGGCTGTCCCCTTCCTCAGCTCCCTCGTATCTAGTATGGCACCCAGTCTGTTTAGATGCCCCATTTTGCAGTGACCTGCCTAATTGCTGTCCATAGGCCGTATGCACACACCTCCCCCTTGCACACATGCAGGCACATGCTCCCAGGCATAGGAACCCCACTGAGGCCTGCCTGGCCTGGGAAAATCGCTGTGGTGGGACCCCCAAAAGAACTGGGGGAGGCCCAGGAGAAAATGCTTCTAAGGGAGTGGGAACCAGGCGTAAGTGTATTAATGCTCACCAGGGCAGCAGGAGGCTGGGGGAGCAGCTCAACCATGGACATAGTCAGATCTTTAGCAGCAAGTAGGCACAGACCCAGAAGCTCATCCCACCTGACAACTCACAGCCTGGGCACTCGGAGGGGGATGTGACGTGCTGATGTGCTGGAAGCAGCAGGAATGCCCACATGATGGTGACCACATGTATAAGTCAGTGGAGGACTCATCCTGAGCACATATGGGGCTTGGAGAGGAGACTTCACAAGGTTGGGTCAAACTGTGTGCTTACTATCTGTCAGGCACAGTCCTAAAGTTCTGATATATGTTAACTCAGTTTTATGATTATAATTCAGCAATACATACTGGTATGTAAGAGACATAACAAAGAACACATCAAAACATCCCTAAATTAATTAACACAGAGGAAATATCAGACTAAATTATAAAGTATCTTTTAAAAAAAAAATCCTTAATAAAAATTATATTTATTTATGGTGTACAAAATGATGTCTTCATATATGCATACATTGTAGATGGCTAAATCAAGTTTTTTGTGGGTTTTGGTTTTCCACTACAAGGTCTTACTCTGTCACGTAGGCTGGAGTGCCATGGCATCATCATAGCTCACTGCAGCCTCAAACTCCTGGACTCAACCCCTCCTTCTGGCTCAGCCTCTTGAGTAGCTGAGACCATAGGCGTGTGCTGGCACGCCTAGCTAATTTTTCAATTTTTTTGTACAGACAAGGTCTTGCTTTGCTGTCCACTCTGGCCTCAAAATCCTGGCCTGAGGCTCAGTGCCTATAGCTCAACCGGCTAAGGTGCCAGCCATGTACACCTAAGGTGGCGGGTTCGAATCCCCAGCCCGGACCC
>NW_003852403.1:14861981-14880318 GCF_000181295.1 Otolemur garnettii
GGGCCTATACCACCTTTTCTTATCCGTTCATCCTTTAATGTACAACTTACATCTATTCCAAACCTTGGCTATTGTGAACAGTGTTGCAATAAACATGGGTGTGCAGATCTTTTCCATATACTAATTCCATATCCTTCAGATGTACACCTACCCAGCAACGGGATTTCTGAATCACAGGGTAATCCTATTCTTGCCGTTTTGAGGAACTTGTATGCTGTTCTCCAGAATGGCTGTAGTAGTTTACAATACCTTCAACAGTGTTCAAGGGTTCTCTTTTCTTCTGTCCTATCACTTGTCTTTTCTCTTTTTCATCAAAGTCAACCTAGAAGGGTAAGGTGATACCTCATTGTGGTTTCCATTTGCATTTCCCTGATAATTAACAACACTGAACATTTTTTCATGTACCTGTTGGCCATTTGTATGTTTTCTTTGGAGAAGCGTCTATTCAGGTCCTTTGCCCGTTTTTTTTTTTGAGTTCTTTGTTCTTTTCCTAGTGAGTGGTTTAAGTTTCTCCTATATGTTCGATAGTAACCCTTACCAGACAGTGGTTTATAACTATCTCCCCCTGTTCCATAGGCTGTCTCTTCCTTTCCTGTGCTGTATTAACTCATTTAATCGGAGGGCTGAGATACTGCTGACAGGCAGGAGATACTAAAATGTGAGTCAGTACTGTTTGTGTAAGTGCTAGATGCCCTCCACAGGCCATAAAAGGCTTGGGAGAACTTGGGGAGACAAACATGGGCACAGCCACTCACCCTATGTATCCCTGCCCAGGGCCCCCCATCTCAGGAAGAGCCTCCCCAGCACATGTCAATGCACATAGCTCTAGAGTTGTGTTCAGAGCCACATGGAGCATCCTTGGACCAGGGAAGACAATTCTACACCTGCTGGGCTTGGGAAACAACCCAGGAGGGCTTCTCTCCTGGGCTGGGGACAACCTCTCTGGGTTCCACTCTGACCACCCTCATCTGACCTCAGATGACAACCCAGAGGGTTCCCTGACCCTGCAAGAGTCTGGGAGAGACCTGGAGTCGGTGCTTTCTCTACCTTATCCTCCCACTACCTCTACACACACCAATATCTCAACAGTGTGTTCAATCAACCAGGGGCCAAGTAGGGCCCACAGGGGTTGGAGGAGAGAGTGAAGAGTGAGGTTCACCCTCCTTCAGAGACCCCAAATTTCACTCTGCTCCATATACCTTCCCTAGATACACCAGTCCTTCAGACTTTAGTGAGAATTAGCTTGTGATGTTGCCTTCTTGCAGGAGGGGCTCAGCACAGCAGCCCTGGGCAGCCAGTGTGAAAAGGGAAGGCACAGCTGGGGAGGGGACAAAGAGACGGATGTCTGCAAAAGCCCACATTCTCTAGAAATCAAAAGTGCTGGGGCAGATGCTCTCGATTTCCTTTGCCCACCTACCCCAGCCCGTTGTATCAGTTCTAGAAGGGTTTGCCTCACACTGAAGACAAGTCAGCAGCCAGGTGCACTTCACATTTAGCTGTTTTTAATGCTTAATAGCTCTGTACAAAAAAACCCACAAAACACAAATGAATCCTCACAACACCCCTGTGAGGTAGGTAGGCAATTATTATTCTCCCATTTTACAGATGGGGAAACTGAGGCAGCGAGGTGAGGTGATCAGCCAGTGGTCCCAGCACAGCTGAATGTCAGGGCTAACCATGAGAACTCAAAGGATCCCTCCCAGTTCAGCCCTGACCTCTGACTCCCCATCTAGACCTTGTCTGCAAAGAGATTAAAATTTTTAATACATGCAAAAATAGAAGTAAAAACAATAACAAACCTGAAAATTGTAGTGAACAGACATACAGTAGTTCTGCAAAAGAATTCAGCCAATCCTGGGCAGATGTGAATAACTCTGACCTCTTTTCCCCTTCTTCAAATATCATGACCAGTGACCATATCCATTGTTTTTCTGCAGAAGTGCCTGTGCCCAACCAGGGAGAGGCTCCCCTGGCCCCAACAAGCCAGGCAAGGGGGGCAGCCTCCTCACTGTTCTGCTCCCAGCTGGAAGAGCTGCAAGGCTCAACTCAAAGGTGGCACTTCTCTGCTATCTCTCTGAGCAGCCTTTCCACTGTGGACAGAATGGATGTCGGCATCTCCAGCTAAGCAGGGTCTGACCCTTTCTGCACCCACTAAGAGGTGGCTCAAAGAACCTCACAAAGGATGGCCTGAGTCCAGGTGACCCCCTCACACCAATCTTGGCCCACTCTTGCACACTCCATTGTCTATGAGGCAACCCAGCAACTGCTCTTGATCCAGCACTCCTTGGGGGGTCCTGCTTCAGCAGGGTGGGGGGCACTGGGCCATTCTGGGCTGCTGAGGCTGGGGTAGGGGAGCAGAGGGACCTGCATCCCCAGGCTTGGGCCCCCTTAGTACCTTCCACCCAGATTCCTGGGCAGACAACAGCTCTCTTCCAATGTGCAGCCCCTGCCTTCTAGAAACCCTCTTCTCCCCAAGAGAAACTCCCTGAGAGTTCCAGCTACTTGGGAAACCGCCACCATCCTGCCAGCTACAGGGCAAAGGGAGAGGAAAGGAAGAAGAGGCAAGGGCCTTGCCCAGACCTACCAGGCCACACAGATTTGTCCTTTAAAGTAATAAATTCACCCAGAGCACTGCCCCCACCTACTCCAGGCAGGCAGGGGCCTGAAGGCAGTGCTCCACCAGCAGGAAAAGGGGAAAGGCGATAGAGGGGAGAGGGGATGGGGAACAAGGAAAGGAAGGCTGGGGGCAGGGCATGCATCTAACAGTGGCCAGGCTGGCTCCAAGCCAGGGGCTGCCAGGCCAATGTGGAAAGGAGAAGGGGACAGAAGAGGTGATGAGCTCTGTTTGGCAACTGGGCAGTGAGCTCCTTGGAGGCCAAAGGCCAGCCTGTCTGTAAGGTGCACTCTGGGGCCTCCCTGGAGGCATCCACACGCCTCTGTGGTTTCAAGGAATGACTGTGCTGTCTCAATGTCCATAAAAAGCTCTTTTCAAAAAGGCTCCCAGCCTCACCCCAGTCTCTCTAGGAAGTGGGGGAATGGTCCTCAAGGCCAGCATGCCCAAGGGCCCCTCCTAGTAAGAGCACCTCTGACACTCCCAGCCTGCACAGGCCCCTCTGGAGGGGGCAAGGAGAGGCCCCTACAGCAAGTCCCCGGAGGCAGAGGGCTCCGGGCTTTGACTCTGCTCCTGCCACCTGCAGCGCAGCCTGGAGAAGGGCTGGTCTTCCATGCTCTCCAGCTCAGGGAAGCCCAGCTGGTTGAGGAGCTCATAGACACCAGCCTTCGATGCCACCTGGTGAGGACAACAGAGGTGGGGGCAGTGACTCAGGGAAGGGAGGGCACCGTCCATCCTGCTATCCTCCCCTCCTGGACTCTAAGCACATGGGTGAGTCTAGGGCCCAGGACTGCCCTCCACTAGCTCAGAGACCTGGTAAAGTTTGCACTTTGACTTCTAGTAACCTATCCTCATAGCAGGAAAAATAATCTCTACTTCACAGGACTGACAGAAGGAGGGCTCCACAGTACAGAGGCACTCAGCAGACACCAAGCACTCCACACAGAGACAGCGCAAGAGGCTGGCACCCCACTGGGCCCCATGCACCCCACACTCCCATGCAGACACTCAGGTGCATAGGCCCAGCCACATGGATGCTACAGCTGGGCCCACAGGAAGGGCTGGAGAAAGTTAACACGAACTGCAAACAGAAGTCCCCTGGCTCTGAGTCTGGGCTGTCAGACTCTGCCCCGGCGGGGTCAGCTTAGCTGGGGCCTCCCAGATGCTTGGCCGTGTTGCCCCGAAGTTCAGGCCTTGGCAGCAGACTCAAACCACCTGACCACCAGCCCTTCTCTCTCCCCCATCACCCTAGAAGATGGGTAGGATAATCCTCAAGCTATATCAAGAGGATAGGTTCACCCCTTCTGGTTTTCAGGGAAACCCTCATGCCCTACCCTCCATTCAACCCCAGAAGAGGGGCTGAGGAACCCCCAGGCTGGAACCCACACTTCTACCAGGACAACTCCTGCCCCAGATTCAGCTGACAAAAGGGATGAAGCTTCCTCCCTCTCAAAGTCCCCCAATTTCCATTCTCCAAGCAGAACCTGAGCAGGAAGTGCCCTTGAGCCCGCACCTGCACTCCTTTCCAGAGGCTCAAAGAGGAAGCTGAGCCCAGGCCTGCTCAAGAGAACAGTCCAACACGACCCCCCAGGTCATGTTACACCCTAGATATACACGTGATACACCAGGTGTATCCCCCACCCAGGTGTCCTGACTCAACACCCTGCAACAGGGGGAATTTCAAATGCCTCCCCCACCTTGACATCCTAAGGCCTGCCCACCAGAAGGTCCTCTGCATTCCCCTTCCTCCCACTGGGGACTATAGTGGGCCCCCTGCCCCTCACAGTTCAGTCCACCTGCACACCTGCCCAGCCCCTGTGCTCTTCCCATGCCCACTCTGGCTGGGCCACTGGCTCAGTTCTCTACCCACCCACTTCACAGGAGCTAATTCCAGCCTTGACTCTAGGTTAGAACCACCAGGACCCACCGGTGAGGTCAGGAGGGGCCTGTTTGCTGGCAGAGGGGTAATTAAGGCCCCTCATCAAGAAGAGAAGGGGTCCTTTCATGTGACCCAGAGGAGCCGAAGTGGCAGCTTTGTCTCTAAAAACAGCCACGTGGAGGAAGAGCCAGGAGGCCAAGCAGAAAGGGACTCTGGACTTTGAATGGCGAGAGTGGCAACTTAGGCCATTAGACTTTGGAGCCAACCACCAGCTCTAACGGCGACCTTGAACACATCACCTAACCTCTCCATTCCCAGCCTCCTCCTCAGCTCTTCTTTTGTGCTCTGCCCTTGCTCAGTCTCCCACAGACCTGCCTAACAGGGGGTCCAGCCCATGGCACTGCATGTATCTCATTAAATCTCCCCTCCCCAGCCTTCTGCTTGTCCACTATCCACTGCCTACCAAGAGCAGACACCATGCAGGAGACCCAGAGTCAAATGAGATAAAATCTCAGCCAACTGGAAGCTTCCTGCAGAGTGGGAGGTGAGAATTCTTCCCACCAACAGGTGAGCCTGTGGCCAGGGTTCCCGCAGGCAATGCACAGGGACCAGCCCCGCCCTTTTGACCACCGTCCTGTGGGCCTCCCAACCTGAGCCTTCCGCTCTCACCTCTCGCATCCAGGCACTGAAGGGCATCTGCCAGGAGCCAGCACGCTCTAGGTGGAGGTAAGCATTGAAGAGGATCAGGTAGGTGTAGCGCTCCAGGTACTGAAGGCTCCGCAGCCACAGCCGCCGCGTTTCCTGCTCCTCTTTGGCTGCCTTGGCCTGGAGGGAGGGGCAGGGTGGGCTAAGTGGGGCACACAAGCACGCACACCCTGCCACCCAGAACAGAGGCCAGGGCGGCCCCCACCCAGCTGTGGGGAAGACAGGGAGGCATGACAGGCCACCTGGCCTCCATTTCCCCACTGTGAAATCATAACCAGCATCCCGTTTTGAGGGGTGGCCAGGTGAGAACAGGCCGTCCACAGCAGGGCTCCGTATAGATACCCTCCATGGTGCCCCGGGTGTGCAGAGGCCCTCTTGGTGGCAGGACCAATGCTCAGCTCTAGACACTAGGGAGGATGCCTGCTGCCAACTCCTGGCATCCCAGAGTAAACATCTCTTCCCCCATTCCCACTGGAGGAGCCCAAGGGCTGACCAGTGTCTGACCAGGGTCTGACCAGCACCTGGATGGGGCTGGTGGCAGTGGGGCAAGGCTAAGCTCTCAGCTCCACCTCCCTCTGCCTGGGGTCACTAGGTTCAGCTCCCATTGGGAGGGGAGAAACTCCACTTTGGCTTGTGAGGCCACCTGGTCCCTAACTGACTTCCTTGCCTATTTCTCAAAAGGTTTAATACCACAGATGGATGTGGAATGCATACCACCCTCAGACCCCAGCACTCACAGCAGGAGAAAGGCTCCCAGGCCAAGGGGCAGCAGGCACTCCAGAGCACCTGCTGTGGCACCAGGCCACCTGCCAGGCAGTGGCAACAAAACTGACTAAAGATACATCTCCCAGGTTCGGTGCCTATGGCTCAAGTGGCTAAGGCATCAGCCACATACACCTAAGGTAGCAGGTTCAAATCCAGCCCGGGCCCGCCAAACAACAATGATGGCTACAACCAAAAAATAGCCAGGCGTTGTGGCGGGCGCCTGTGGTCCCAGCTACTTAGGAGGCGGAGGCAAGAGACTAGCTTGAGCCCAGGAGTTGGAGGTTGCCGTGAACTGTGATGCCACGGCACTTTACCCAGGAGGACAGCTTGAGGCTCTGTCTCAAAAAAAAAAAAAAAAAAAAAAAAAGATACATCTCCCAGAGGGTGTGAGCTGGGCCATGAAGACCATGCACCAGGCGGAGATACCACAGAAGTGATGATGGTGCCCAGTGTGTAGGGGCTATAGAGGGGTTAGCCTGGCTGGAGGAAGGAAGAGGAGGAATGAGAAGAGAGACTGAGCCAGGACCCAATTATGGAACCTGCCTGTGCTGCCCAGAAGATTATCCTGGTCAGTGGTATACAACCTTGCCATCCATGAGAACCACGAGGAGCTTTAAGATGCAAGTGCCTGGGCCCCACCCCAAACCAATCAAATGAGAATCTTGGTAAGTGGCTGGGGTCTAGGCATGCAGATTATGAAAAGCTCTCTGGGTGACCTTCCATGTCCAGAGTTGAGCACTATGGCTTCAGCCCTGGGGAGCCATTGAAGGTTTGGGGGTGGAATTGACCTGTTAACAAAAGACTCATGGGAGATTCATGCTCTGAAGGATAGAGACTTAAAGAGGATCTCTTCACAGCTCTCCTCAGAGTGTGGAGGTTAGGAGGGATAGACCAGGGACTGGCCAGGGACACACAGAGCCAGGCTGTCCTGTAGGTCCCTCTGCCACCATGCCTGCCTTTACTCCTCTAACCATCATAGATGCACTGCCCACCCACCCACCCCCGGCCTCTGCCCAGGCCCCTGGCAGCTCTCTCTGCTCCCAGAAGAGGATGTGGCACAGGGACACACAGGCGCCACAGACATCCATGGGAGGGCACAGCAAGCCCCAAGCCTCGGGGAGCCAGGAAGGGCTGGTCTCCTAACAGCTGGGCAGCAGCTGGGAGCCTTCCCTCACAGGCACACAGTGCTGGTCTATATGCGTCTCTTTCTTGGCCGCTTTGGGATGGTCCCCGGGCCCAGATGTAGCACAGCCACAGTCCCAAGAATCAAAGCTGGAGTGGAAGCTACAGAGGGCCTGCAGTCCCAACCTCCCACTTCTGTCTTCAGAGCCTCTGCTATCTTCACTGCCAGGGTCTCGGAGTGGAGGGCAATATGCAAGGGGGCCTCAGAGATGGGGCAAGAATGGAAGGCTGATAGCAGGCTGTGCCTGAGAGGGATAAGGGGGCCAAGGACAGCGCTCTGACTTCCTGGGAGACAGAATCCACATTGGATTCTAGTCTAGTTCTGCTGTTTAAACTCTCAGTCCCCCATCTATGGAGGTTGGACTTCTCAGCAAAGTCAGGTGCAGAAGGCACCTGTAAACCATGAAGAGGCACACCAGTCCATTCATTCATCCAGCAGGGAGGGGAAAGCCACACCTCGCGGCATGCTGGGCATGTAAAGATGAACCACGCACAGGCCCTGCCTCCAAGATGCTGGTGGTCTGGAGAGGGAGGCAGAAGATCACTTGGAAGCAGCCAGAGCAGCTGGACTTCTGGATAGGGGAAGCGCAAATCCCCAGACCAGGGAGGGCGTGAAAAAGAAGGTGCTATCTGAGGTGAGCTAGGAACAGTCAGGTAGCCTGGAGAGGCAAAGGGTGTGTAAAGGACAGGAAGGGGCTAAAGAATGAGTTGTATTCCAAAGGCACTCCTGGCCAGGGCAGACAGAGCGAGAGGAGCTAATGGCATCGGGAAGGGGGGTGGAAGGAGGCCTAGAGGGGGCAAGGAAGCTGAGCCAAGGTCTGGCCCTGCCAAGAGACCAGAGAAGGCTTCCGGTGCTGCTGCAGGAGAGTGTCTGGGGCAGGGGCAGGGGCAAGTGGGACGTCTGCTGTTTCAAGAATTAACCAAGTAATGGGCTTAAAAAAAAAAAAATCCATTTTGGCTTGGTGCCCATAGCTCAGTGGTTAGGGTGCCAGCGACATACACTGAGGCAGGTGGGTTCAAACCCAAACAACTGCAACAGAAAAAAAGAAAAAAAGGCTGGGCATTGTGGCAGGCGCCTGTAGTCCCAGCTTTCTGGGAGACTGAGGCAAGAGCATCGCTTAAAATCAAGAGATAAGAGGTGAACTGTTGATGCCATGGCACTCTACTGAGGGTGACATAGTGAGACTCTGTCTCAAAAAAGAAAAAATCAATTTTGTTTACAAATTAGGAAGCAGGCAAAAAAAAATTTTTTTTACCTAAATACAAGCCGTGGCCAATACAACCCAATCCCACCTATTTCCAAGGCCAGTATACAACACCCTGCACTCACCACCCCAGCCCTCAGGCTGCTTCCATCCTTTCCCTGCCTCCAACCAAAGGCCTCTAGCCAATTTAAAAACATTTTCTTAGAAAGAAAGAAAGGAAATCACCCACAGTTCCACTGGGCAAGAGCCGCCTCTACTTTCAATTAAAGAGGTCAGGCACAATGACTGTGGGGATGGGAACCTCTGAGCCCTGGACTTGGCCACACTAGTACTATCCTCCTCTCTGTGACCCACTCCCATGGGGACACCTGTTCTGAGAGACACAGCAAAGATTAGGTCTGAGGGAGATTCTATGGGGTGGAGGTGGAGTGATGCCTGCCAAGCCCTACTGCCAAGGGTAGAATTATATCTAAATTCAGACCATGTGTAAAGGTTAACGCCTGTCCCCTCCACCCTAGAAGGTTCACAGATGGTACATCTGTGATTTGAGACAACGGCCCGTCTTCCTACTGAGACCTTGGTTTCCTCACAACCATCCCATGTTCGCACCGCCTAGGGAAGAAGATGGGTTGGCCGCCTCCTGTTGATCAAAATAGGGGAGCTGTTTTTAAACAGCCTGGCAGGCTAGGCTGTCATTAGCTGTGGTGGGGCCAGACAAGGCCTACTCATCCATTGGACTGAGACCTAAAATAGCAGGGGGCCGGGAAAGGCAACCAGGGCCCTGGGCACTTGAGGTGTCTCTAACCTCTGGTGTGCCTGGCTTCACAGCAGGCCGCGCAGTGTCCACAGTGGCTGTCACAAAGTTCTACTCTTTGCTGGGCTGCCAGAAAAAGGCCCACTGAGGCATGGGCTGGAGAGCTTTCCCAGCCTGACCGGGGAGGGGTGCAGGGTCACTGTGTGTCATGTATAAGCATGTCACACCCTGATCTAATGATTAGACTCTAACGCACTCTCCTGGCAGCCCTATGAAGAAGAAGGGACATCCATCCTATTTTGCAGATGAGGCTCAGCAGGGATCAGTAACTACCCTAAACCACACAGTTCTGAGCTGGAACAGGAACTTCAATACCCAATTCCCACCACCCTCACCCCTTTCACCACAGCCAAGTCCAGCCATCCCCCACCTCACTCTTCCTTCTGCACCTTTACCCATTCTATTCCTGCTACCTAGAATGCCCTTCCCCTCCACCTGGCCTGGTGCAGGACGAGCACCCACTCTCCTCAAGCCTGCTCTGAGCACTCCAGCCCCCACCTGCCTCAGCCTCCTTTGCCCTCAGTCTGAACCTTTTAAATCAAATATTGCATTTTATTCCATCTTGAAGGTTTCTAACTGCTTCACCAAGACAGAATCTGTTTCTCAAAATAGTAATAAACCCAGGGCTGGCACCGGACCACGACAGGTTTGTCCCTCCTCCTCCTTTAGCATGGGTACACAGCAGGCCCTCTGTGGGCCAGTGAGCACTCACTCCCCAGGTCACCTTGCCTTGCTGGGCTCCAGTATCACCTAGAATCAAGACTCCAGACAGCTGCCGGGGACTCCAGACTCAGACACATCCACTTAAGGGCTCCACGTGGATGTGAGTGAGGCATCCCAGACCCACAAAACACATTCCAGAAGACCTCCTAAGCACTCCCAGACCTGCAGCTCCCACAAGCTGGCCCGCCTGAGTGACAATCTGTCCTCCCAACTCTCAGGCCTGAACCTGATGGTTCTCCTTCCTTTCCCCCTGCTCAGCCCCATAGCAAGCCAATCAGGAAAGCCTGCTGGCCCTGCTTCAAGACACTTCCACCATGGTCTGAGCCACCCCCTCTCAGGGCAGCCTGACTGGCCTCCCTGCCACCACCCTACCCCCTGCCGTCTATTCTCAGCTCAGAGCAGAGTGACCCTGACTAGAGGAAGTTGGTGCCTCTGCTCAGGGCCCTGCCCTGGCTCCCATCATAGGCATCTTTGCACTGGCCATGTCCTCCCCTGCCCAATTCCCTGTCTTACCTTCTTCAGGTCTGTGTTTGATGCCACCATCTCTCCCAGTCCCAGCCTGACCACCCTATTTAAAACTGCAAGCCCTCATACCCCTCCATCTCTTCGCCTGCTCCACTTCCCCGGGATGCACCACTGTCCTGCAGACCATGGTCCTCACTGTGTCTTGTAGGTCTCCCCCACTACAATGCAGACCCCAGGTTGCAGGGAGTTTTTTCTTTTGTGCAGCGTCCCCTGCACCTAGTACAGTGCCTGGTACTGCCAATCAATGAATGACTAGTGCTTGCATCCAGCATATTCACTAATCCCAGTCACACAGGATGGCTGGGGTAGCTGACATTGACCCTTTTACTTTCCAGGGAGTTAGGCCAAGGTCACATAGAGAGCTTCCCACATAGGCCAAGCAGGAACTGAGGCCTCCTGTCCACTCTTGCTAGTGACCAAGGAGGAGCATGTGCCTAAAACCTGGACACAGCAAAGACTCAAGGGAAATCAAAGTCCCGAAGGAGAGATAAGAAGAGCCAGGGAGGGCCAGGGTCTGCGCCAATCCAAGCTAGACAACCCCTCCCACCACTACTAGAGCCTCCCTACTGTCCAGATCCAGTCAATAAAAAGAAACATGGCCTGGTGACCTCTGCCTCCTGCTGTCATTGGGGCCCTAGGTGGGCAGGCAGCTGACAGCCCTCAAAGATTGCCAGTGGCTAAAGGGTGGAGCTGCAGAGCGCAGACCCCACCCTTCTTCCAAGGGCAACACCACCCCCTTCCTCCTCACTCATTCAGCTCTCTTGCTTCTGGTGGGTGTCGACTGAGTCCCTACAAACTGCATCCCTAGGCCTGCCTGGTGGTGGGGTCTCCATCCAGCATAGGAAGCTTTCTGTACCTAGTCCCTGGAAGGGAGAAAATGGCCCTCAACCCACACAGGTAACTGATTTTCCTAAAATAAATTTCATTTGGTACTTTCAAAGTCAAAGTATGAAGGGACCAGGCCTAGAACCATGGACTGCTCGGCATGCCATTCCTCCAACAAACCTGTTCCCTAGCACCGCTAGGCCAGCTGCTGGGATTCACCACCAATGAGACACGGGCCTCTCCTTCAAGAAGCCCACTGTCCCTAATGTAACCCACCGAGGCTGCTTGGGCACCAGCCACTGCGCAGCACGCCCCACATATCCCACTCCCACATCCACTAGCCACAGGCTGGTTGTACTAGGACCCCCCAAGGCAGGCAGATCAAAGACAATGACTTCAGGTGACAGATGGAGAAACATGGGACCAGGAAGGCCAAAATGACTTGCCCAAGGTTGCACAGAGAGTTCCTGGCAGAGCCAGGGCTACACCCAGGGCTCTATCTCATGCTGCAGAAGAGTACCCTGTCCTGGAAGGCCAACAATGTGGACAGAACCAAAAGGTATCGTGCAGGTGACAGTCAGATTTTCCTAATCATTATGCAATGACTTATTCAACCTTCTACCATCCACTTACTACAGAGACATCTGTGGAACCCCATCTGTGTGCCAGGCAGGGTTCTGGAGTGAGGGTTTTGGAGGCAGCCCTAATAAGACGCACTGCTGGGAACTACCACACCCAGATCTGAGAGCAGTATGCACAGAGGCAGGGCCTCACTGGGTGAGGATTATGCTGGTATGAAGGGTGGAGAGGTGCTGATAGTGCAACTGAACCCCCTTTCAAACCCCCAAAAAGTCCAAGCTCAATGCTGCACACTTAGGAACCATGCCTGGCACACCATGGGTGCTCACGGGATGCTTATTGGTGAATAACTCAAGAAAGTTCCCCTGGAGAGCAGAAATGGTTCCAGCTTAGCTTACAGTGGGAAGGAAAGGAGACAAGAGAGGACTTGGCTACTGAGGACATGTGCCCTACACACACACACACGCACACGCACACATGTGCAAGTGCACATCTATAATCACAAGCACACTCACACTCCACCTGGCAGCCGCGCCGACCTGCTGGCTCTGTTCTGGGTTGGGCATGAAGGAGCCTGGGGAGCGGGCTTTCCTTGGTCATATTTTATGTGACAGCTCACAGCATTCCACAGCTGCTGTAATTGCACAGGCCCTGCCCTGAGACTCATTACCTACTGGAACAATGTCTTCAGGGAATAACTTCGGCCACACTAGGGTCTTAGAGAGGCTGAGCAAGACCCCATCTGGGGCTCAGAGCCAGAACTGTCTTGGCTTTATATTTTTCTTAAAATATCAATGACCTTAGTCCCTGAGGCACTGAGTTGACCTGCCTGACCACCTTCATGGGGCAACCTGGGCTGTGCTTGCTGTGGCTGTGGCTTCTTTGCCAAGCCTTCTTTTCTCTGAACCACAGAACTGCCCTCTGGGTCATGGCTGCCACAGTGGAAGGGAAAGGAATGCAGACCAAGGAGGTGGAACCAGGTCTAGTCCTGCCTCTAGCCAGACATAAAACTTCACCGGGCCTCAGTTTCTTCCTTAATAAAATAGGTCTAATAAAATCTACCCTGATCAGCTCAGCGCCTGTGGCTCAAGCGACTAAGGTTCCAGCCACATAAACCTGAACTGGCAGGTTCAAATCCAGCCAGCGCCCGCCAAACAACAGTGACAGCTACAACCAAAAAATAGCTGGGTGTTGTGGCAGGCACCTGTGGTCCCAGCTACTTGGGAGGCAGGGTTTGAGCCCAGGAGTTGGAAGCTGCTGTGAACTGCGATGCCACAGCACTCTACCCAGGGGGACAGCGTGAGGCTCTGTCTCAAAAAAAAAAAATCTACCCTGATCTCACCAGCTTTTCTGAGGAACAGAGGAGACAAGGGTGAGTTCTTAGAAAATTTTAAAACGTACTGCTCAAAGTTAAAGCATTACAGGCTTTATAAAATTAATTTTAGTTTGAGAGCAAAAGACATTTTACTTCTCCCTTATGTGGCTACCTTCACCTCAGATTTTCTTCAAACTCTTTCTGAGGGGAAGTGGGGAAGACATTTTTTAATGTTCTGTTTTAAATACAGAACACCAAGAATTAACGTCACCAGCCAAAGCCGAGGCAAAGTGCTGCCGGCATTAATGATTCTAGCAGGGCTTCCTCCAGGAGCCCTGACCTTGGTTTCTGTCACAAATATTTTCCCTTCCCAAGCCCAACGGGAAACAACTAGCTCACAGGCAGTGTCACCACCACCGGGGCAGCAGATCTCTTGGCTTCTCCACATCCAACCCTCAGGTTGGCCCCAAGCTCATGCAGTGGCTTACTTCAAATGGCTTTCCTTCCCTCCTTTGGAGGCAGTTCTCACATGCCCTGAGCATCCCTGGGCCTCCCACGTGCACAGGGGGCCCAGCTCACTCTGGATAACAGAGGAGGTGTCACTGTGGGCTGCAGCCCCTGAGGTTGGGCGTATGAGACAGGCCTAGGCTAAGAGAGGGGCCAGAACTATCAGACCAGGGAAGGTCTGTCCCACTGGGAACTGTATGTACAGGTTTGGTCCCACCACCTCCCAACCTTGACCTATATCTGGATGTGTCCTGCCCGCTGGCTTTCTGTCCCTTACTCAATCTACTACTGCCGCGAGGGCAAGGTCCTTGGCTTCCAGTTCTCATTTCCCTCACAGTGGGGCTCAAGGTGGAGAATGGGAGATGACACTGAACCCCCTCCTTCTTGGGGCAGTGTGGCAGGAAGGAGTGGCCTGAGCTGTGAGTCAGGGTCTGGAATCTTACTGTCCTCCTGCCATCTGCCAGCTACAAGTTCCTGGGCAAGCCTATTGCCTCCTTCTGCACATGCAAAAATGGAGCTAACGTGAAAGCTTGCTCTTCATCATACTCTTGGGCAGAGGGAGGACCGGGCCCCACTGTGGCTGTGAAAATGTATGTCAGCCCAGTGTGGGCTCCTGGCGGGCTAGTTCCCAATTGGCCATGGAGACGTCAGGCCATGTAGGGCTTTGGGACCTCAGGCTCCAACACTGGTCTCTAGTGATTCCCCACCTCCCCACCGTGAGCCCCTGCCCAGTTCCCCTCCTTGCCTACCCCACCCTCAGTCACCCATAGACCCCAAGCCCATCGGGTCTAGAGGAATGTTAGGCCTCACTGAATGCAACATCTTCCAAAGCAAGCCATCTTCTGAAGATGAGAGCTCAGACAGAAAGCAAGCACAGAACCTGCCCTCTGTTCTCCAAGGGAGTTTCTCTGGAAGCTCTGCAGTTAATTAATGCAGAAGGAATGAGGGAGTCGGGAGGTCACTGCTCTGCAAATTCCAAATGAAGTAAGAAGCCTGGGCAACGCACATGGGCGTATGCCAGTCCCAAGGGCCAGCAGCCCTTCCTGCTGTCCACTCGTAACTATTCCAGCCACACCGAGCCAGAATCTCATCAAGCCTCTGTCTCTGGCATTTTGCAGGAGCCACAGACCAACCTAAACCAGGATGCAATCAGCAAAGCTAGCCTCAGGAAGCCCAGAGGACAACCAGGTTACCAAAGCAAACATCCTTCAGGGGGAAAAAGGAGGACTATTTGAGAGACTTGATGGCCATGCTGACCAACTCTGACGCGTGGATCTTGGGTGGATCCTGATCCAACTACAGAAAGACTTCATGAGACGAGTGAGAAAATCCAAACAGCACGGGACAGCTGATGATGAGAAACAGCTGTTAAACGTTAAAGGTATGATAATGGCAGTCTGTTACCTTTTGAAAAAAGATCCCCCATTTTTAAAGGTATGTGCTGAAATATTCACAGAGGAATATTGAGGACTGGGATGTGCAAAGGTCGGAGGCCTGAGATGAAATGAGACTGGCTGTGCTGGGGGTGGGCCCACGAGAGCTGAGAAAATTATTCTCTTGACTTACAATTTTGGGGCTTGAAAATTTCAAAAATAATTAAAAAAAGAAAAGTTCCTACCTTTCAAGTCATTCAATAATTCTGCTCTAAGGGCAGCGCCTGTGGCTCAGTGGGTAGGGCGCCAGCCCCATATACCAAGGATGGTGGGTTCAAGCCCAGCCCCGGTCAAACTGCAACAAAAAATAGTCGGCATTGTGGCAGGCGCCTGTAGTCCCAGCTACTGGGGAGGCTGAGGCAAGAGAATCGCCTAAGCCCAAGAGCTGGAGGTTGCTGTGAGCTGTGACACCATAGTACTCTACCAAGGGTAGCAAAGTGAGACTCTGTCTCTTAAAAAAAAAAAAAATTCTGCTTCTAAGAATTGACCTACAGAAATAATCTACATGGATGGAAAAGCAAACATGCACTGTGCTGTCCAAATCACTACCCATTCCAGAGAGCACCAGGAAGCAATCTGAAGGGCCATGTACACCCAGAAGCAGCACGGGACACTGGGGCATTTCTACTCGGCTGCATGTTAGGTGAACATTAAATGTGGTGATTCCAGCATGGTGACTCACCTGGAATCCCAGCACTCTGGGAGGCCAAGGCAGGTGGATTACTTGAGCTCAGGAGTTCGAGACCAGCCTGAGCAAGAGCAAGACCCAGTCTCTACTACAAATAGAAAAACTAGCCGGGTGTTGTGGCAGGCACCTATAGTCCCAGCTACTTGGGTAGCTACGGCAAGAGGATTGCTTAAGTCTGAGAGTTTGAGGCTGCTGTAAGCTAGGATGCCATGGTACTCTACCCAGGGTAAGTACTCAAAAAAAGAAAGAAAAAAAAAAGTAGGGGCTGCTGTAAGCTAGGATGCCATGGTACTCTACCCAGGGTGAGTACTCAAAAAAAGAAAGAAAAAAAAAAAGTAGGGGCTCTTCACAAACGTGATAAAATGCCCATGAGCTGAAACTACTTATCCATTTGCCCCTCTTCGGCCTACTAGAAGAACATAAGCTCAGCATAGCTTTAATCTATCCTCAGTGTTAGCACGAGGTCTAAGACAGGACAGGCACTGAGTAAGCACGTGCTGACTGAGCATATCTAAACACAAGAACACAATAACAGAATCCAAGTGGGAAGGAAGACATCCCAGGGCCCCTGTAATCACACCTTTGAGAGAAGGTGCGTGCAAGTGCACAAAGACCAAGAAGGAAAATGGCCAAAGTGAAATCACTGCCTAGTTGGCAGGATTCTGGGAGACCACTCTCCCTGGACTGTCTAAGCTTTTGGCAAGGCTGTGATGTTGCCTGCATGACAACAAACAGGCCACGAGCTGTCCTGACCCTGGTGGTACAACCTCATCATGCAGGAGCGGATTCACGCACATTTTGAGCCCCCCTTTCTGATCCATAACAGGAAACTGACCTCTAAATGTTTCCACTCTTCCCCACTGAGGGCCCTGGAATAAGCACAGAGGCCAAATTCCAGGAGCAGTGTTCTTAATTGCTTATTATTAAAGTGCAAGTTGACTGCTGAAGCTGGCAGGAGGCCAGAAAGGGTAATTCACTGTCTGGGGGTACCAGGGACAAGCGGCAGGAAGCTGAGTAGCCGTAGGCTGTTGAGAGTTTCAGGATGGCTGTGGACTCTTGGGAGGAAAACTTCAGATGGGCAAAATGTGGACCAGACCTGGAATGTTCCCAGGCAAACAGAGCTGACGGGGGTAGAAAACCCCTGCCCGAGTCTGGGCTCAGGTCCTCATCCATCCAGAGGCTCAGGGGGCAGAGGGGCAGGGTCTGACTAGGCTGAGGAGCACCCTGTGCTCATACAGCAAGCAGGCCTGCTGTGAGCAGAGGACTCATGACTCCGCTGCAGGCCACCTGGGGACTCTGATGCAAAACCAGAGGGCAGGGAATTAAATAAACAGATAATACCACAGTGAGACCATGGCTACCATGCCAGGAGTTCATCCACTGGAGTGAAAAGGTTAGGGAAGTGGCTGCCTTTCCATAGTCTCAGCAAGCCCCGCACAGCTCACTAGGGCCACAGAGAGGAGACACTCAGGTCAACGTCAACATGGTCCAAGAGGGGAGAGGGGCTGGGGGTGAGAATGTGCCTCTCAGGCCTGCTCTGCCACCACTGGGGGGACCTGCGGAGCTGCCTCCCCACTGTTCACCTGGATACAGAAGAGTCACATGGTCTCTAAGGCCCTTTACCTCTGGAATCTGAGGGTCTACAGGGGCATTCTAAAGCCAGGAAGAGTGGGATGGGGCTCTCGGCCCATGGTGGCTCCTGAGAGCCCTTGCATTTGTTGTGCACTCACTGCAGGTCAGTCGAGCCTTGTGCACACCTCCCTCACGTGCTTCCCACACACTGCCCTGCCAGGGGCCTGAGTCCAGCTGGCAGGCAGGGACTCCGGCAGGCAGAGAGGCAGGAGACACTCTCTCCATCTCCCACATCCACATTCCTCTGACAGTTAGTTCCTTCCCATCCGCATGGGGCCTTGTCAACCATAATACAGCCCATTCCAACGTCCACTCCAGTCAGAGACTGTGAGTCTCTGCTTCATAATGCAGAGAAATTCTGAATTGTCACATTTTAAAGACACTGAACAGGAAGCCTCCCCTCCTAACCATGCACACACAGGTGGAGCTGGCCAGGAGCCTGGGGAAATCTGAGGGCCGCTAGGACAGCTCAGTCCACCCTGACCTCATGCAGGACACTGGCCCAGGCCTGTTTGGGCCAGGATGTATAAGGTGACCTCAGAAGAGGCATTCTGTTTTTTCTTTTTTTTATTCCACTTGTTTTAATTTTTTTTTTCCCCCAGAATATTATGAGGCTACAAAAGTTTTGGTTATAGAAATTGCTTTGATAGCATTTGAGTCAAAGTTATAAGTGTACCTACCCCTCTGCCAGATAGTGTGCACTGTGCCCACTAGGTGAGAATTTACCCCTCCACTCCGCCCCCTCCCACCTGCAGCTTTCCTCACTAAAGAAAACAGTGGCCTGGTTGTGAAAAGCTGTGATTCTTTTTTTTTTTTTTTTTGAGACAGAGCCTCAGCCTGTCCTCATGGGTAGAGTGCCATGGCATCACAGCTCATAGCAACCTCCAAATCCTGGGCTCAAGAGAGTCTCCTGCCTCCGCCTCCCAAGTAGCTGGGACCACAGGTGCCC
>NW_003852403.1:14880900-14882613 GCF_000181295.1 Otolemur garnettii
CCGCCCCCAGGCTGAGATGGCCTAGGGGTGAGAGCAAAGCTGGTAGACTGACTTCCCCACAGACCTGAGGCAGGGCTGGGGAGGAGACCAGGGCTTTGCTCCTGCTGGCCCTGCCTGACCCCCAGGAAGAACTTGGGCCTTCAAGAAGCCTTGGCTTAAACCCAAATCTACAGCCACAGAAATAAATCCCTGCTGTGATCTTAAGGCCTGCTGCATTTCAGAGGACTCTGGTCCCAAAGACCGCCAGCCCCAGGGGTCTGAGAAAGAAACAATGCTACTCAGACTGGACCACAAATTCCCAGCCTGGTCCAAAAGTGAGTCACTTCCTTCTAGCTGAAAAGCCTCCCTATATGCACCCAGCACAACTCAACTTCCTTAAAAGGCACCAGAGAGGCCTGAAGGTGGACAGGGTAGGCTCACACTGAGGTCCCTGACTGAGGGGTCAGGCTCCAACCACAGGTCTGCTCAGGGCCCCAGCAAGGCAGGGCAGAACTGCTGATGGAAGAGAGGGGTGGAGGGGCTGCTCAGGAGGGCTCCAGCTGTACAGTCAGGTGTCCCTAGGAGAATGAGACCTAACGGCTCCCCCAGCCGGCCCAGCCTTTATCAGGTGGTTGAGCAGCGGGCCTCGGCAGGGCAGAGCAGGGCTGGAGATGTTAAACCCTCCACCCTCTGGGACTCTGGGAGTAAGAGACCTGAGTGCCAAGTGAGAACATCTCTCCCAAAAACACATACGGTTTCAACAAGGTAGAATTTCCACACTCAGTTATATGCTATTACTCCCATTTCCTGGACGTGGCAGCTGCAAAGATAATAGCAATTATAATAATAATGAAAAAGTCTCAGCCAGGAGGCCCCAAAAAGGGAGGTGAGACTGGGGTGGCAGTAGGATTGGGATGCTGTCTGCTGCCCCAGGCATGAGACACCCTCTGAAAGTGATGGGTGGAAAGCCCTCTTTTCCCTTTTCCCACACTGCCCTTCCAACCCAGTGGGTCTAAAGCCACAGCCACAGGACAGGCCTTCCAGCCTCCCCAGTCTGCTCCTTCTATTTCATTCCCAGTGTTGAGCCAGGGGCTCCTTGTGGAGGAGTCTGCTCAGAAATCGGGGCTGCCCAGCCCAGAGCAAGCTGCTATAACTTTACTGAACTAGCTGGAATTAACAGTCATCAGCCAGGCGGGCACAAGCTTTGAAAAAGAATGTTCTAAGCAGCCCCATTCCTGGGGCAACTTTCAAACCCTGATTGTTCCACCTACCAATGTGGGGCTGGAGCAGGACGCTGGACTTGTGGTTAGGAGGTGCAGGACTAACCCTGACTCTGAGCCCTCTGTGTGACTTGCGAAACCCTCCCCCTCCCTATGCCTCCATTTCCCCATGTGTCAAAGTGACAGGACAACATTCTATAAGGCCAATATTATCCTGATTCCCAAATCAAACAAAGACATCACAAAAAAATAAAACTACAGACCAAATCTCCTAAGAATATAGACACAAAAATACTCAACAAAACACGAGCAAACCAAATCCAGCAACATATAAAAAGAGTTACACACCATGACCAAGTAAGATTTACCCCAGGAATGCAAGGTTGGTTTAACACCTGGAAAATATAATATGCTGCATAGCAACAGAATAAATGACAAAATTTATTTGATTGGGCTCAGCACCTGAGGCTCAAGTAGCTAAGGCACAGCCACATACACCTAAGATGGTGGGTTC
>NW_003852403.1:14883582-14886513 GCF_000181295.1 Otolemur garnettii
TTTTTTGAGACAGAGTCTCATTCTGTCACCCTTGGTAGAGTGCTGTTGCGTCACAACTCACAGCAACCTCAAACTCTTGGGCTTAAGGGATTCTCTTGCCTCAGCCTCCCAAGAAGCTGGGACTATAGGCACCTGCCACTACGCGAGGCTATTTTTTGTTGTAGTTGCCACTGCTGTTTTAGCTGACCAGGGCTGGGATCGAACCCACCACCCTTGGTATATGGGGCTGGCGACCTACCCACTGAGCCACAGGTGCCACCCTGGGTAAGAGATCTTAATAGACTTATCCAAGAAAAATACATAAATAACCAACAAGGTCACGAAAAAATGCTCCACATCATGAGGGAAATGCAAATCAACACCATGATTAGTCACCACTTCACACCTAGAAGTACAAACAGAATTAAAAAGAAAGACATCAAGTGTTGGCGAGGATGTGGTGAAACTAGAACTTTCATGCAGAGGTAGCAAAAATGCAACATGGTGCAGCCACTTTAGAAAACAATTTCTCAAAAAAATTAACATGGAAGTATCATATGATTCAGCAATTCCACTCCTAACTATATACCAAAGAGAAACAAAAACCTATGTCTACACAAAAACTTGTATGTAAATGTTCAGAGCAGCACTATTCATAATAGTCAAAAAGCAGAAATACTCCAAATGCCCATCAACTGATAAATGGGTAAACATAACGTGATATCCATATGATGCAATATTATTCACTCATAAAAAGGAACAAGGTGCTTATACATGCTGCAACATAGATAAACCCTGAAAATTTTATAAGAAAGCTAGTCAAAAAAGACCCTATGGTGTGTGATTCCATTTACATGAAATGCCCAGTATAGGCAAATCCGTAGAGGCAGAAACAGATTAGCAGCTGCCAGGGACTAGACGGGTCGGAAGTGACTGCAAACAGTTTTCTGTTTGGCGTGATGAAAATGTCCAAAACTTGATTGTGGTGACAGCTGCACAACTCTGTGAAAACCCAGTGAATTGTACACTTCAAATATGTGAATTGTATGGTACACAAATTGTACCTCAATAAAGCTGTCATAACGGAGGAAGGGCTGGTCCCCGAACAAGAGCCTCGGTTTCATTTGTGAGCTTGTTAGACCTCGGGACACACAGAATCCGAAGCTCTGCAGTGGGGCCTAGTAATGTGCATTTTAGCAAGTCCTCCAGGTGGTTCTGAAGCTCCCTAACGCTGGGAAACATGACTTAGAACAATGTTTTTCAATCTTTTTTATCTCACGGCATGCTTGAATCTTAAAATTATGTTGATTTTTAAAAAGTGAAATAAAAAATAATGTTATGTGCTTTGAACTTCTTTCAAAAATAATTTAATTAACTATCTTTAAAAATTTTCACGGCACACCTAGGATCCTCTTCTGGCACACCGGTTCCCTTGGCTATGCACTGGAATTGCCTGGGGAACCAACTAAGGCAGACTCCCCAAGGATGAAGCTCAAGCATGGGAGTGTTTTTAAGTGTCCAGGTTGATCTCCTGTACGGCAGGGTGGGAGCCTCTGGACTAACAGGGTGTCCCTCAGGACCTACCCTCCAGGCAGGAGTGGGTCCCTGTGGCCTCAGGGCCACATATGTCTTTCTGGATCCTTGAGAATAGAGTGGCCTTTTGATTGAATCCAAATTTTAATGAACAAATCCTATTAATAAAGAAATTATGTTCTGTGAAGTTAGGATTCAATTAGCGGGGCCACACACTTGGGGATCTAGGGAGCCACCTGTGGCTGCAGGTTCCCAACTCAGCTCATTGGGGTCACCTGTGGCCATACTGGGAAATGGCCCTGCATCTTGCCTCTGGCTCCTCCAGAGGGTCCTGGGATGGGCTCAAGGACCCCAATCCTCCCACTACTAAGGTTGGCATCACCCTGGCCTCCGGAATGGGGGCGGGCGGCTGGCGGCTAAAGGTGAGAACCCTCCACTGGCTCTGCTTCCTCCCTTCTCATGAAAACACAGCCATTGTAACCACCTGTAAACTGCCCCAACCACACCACCCTTCCTTCCCCACTGCCAAGGGAGGAGAGCTGACCTCCCCATTCAGACTCATCTGGACAACTGCCAAGACTATGTGGGTATCAAGCCACCTTCACAACTCATTTAGCAGCCTCCTAGACTCTGACATGCCCTCCCTAGGTCTCTCCAGCGGGACTGTCTAAGGCCAGCCCCATAGGAACTCTCTATTCTCCCACTCAATACCACTCAGGCCCCACTATACCCCTTCTGTGTCCTTTGAGTGCCTTGCAATAAATATCTGGGGATGTAGAGCTCAGAGGAAGGGAGGACCCATGAGCTCTGGGAGTTGGGGTATAGAGGGGGCTCTAACAGAGCCCGATCAGCATGGAGTGGAGGGCCTGTGGGGTTTGAAACAGGGCAAGGCATCCCTTTTTATCTGCTCCACCTCCTGCTTCAGGGAGTCCTGTCACCCTATATAAGTGAGAGGAGCTCAGCCTCTCAGCTCACTGCTGCCACCTGGTGACAACGTATAGGACCACGGTGAGTGGAACCCAAAGATAACTGAAAGGAGCCTCAGGATATAATCTGTTAACAAGCCGGGAGAAAACAAACCATCTTCCCAAGTTCAGCAAAGTCCATCTTCTGAACCTCCTTAACCACCTTTTCCTCTCCACATTTGGCAGCTTCTGAATCTCTGCAAAGCCCCCTCCCAACTGACCTCTGGTCCTGGACCCAATCTGACCCTAGATGCCCCCTCTGCCTCCAGCCAGGCACCCACTGTTTGCCCTAGTCAGGGTCTGACCCATGACCCTGAGCACAGGCTAGCCTGATATAGTCATTTCCTGAACATGTGCCCGGGTATAAGCTAAACACAGCTTTGAGCAGACCCCTCTCTGCAGGGGCCACAGAAGCTGCCCCCGAGACTCGCTGGCAGCAGTGGAGAATGTAAGG
>NW_003852403.1:14886690-14897792 GCF_000181295.1 Otolemur garnettii
GCTGGGGACCAGCCCGTAGGCTCAAGGCACATTCTTTCCAGACAAGCTAAAAATCCACATTTTTTAATATAAAATCTGGGCTGTTACAGAAACATTATTTTTATCATTTAATGAGTTATTCAAAAACAATTTCTAACTGAGCATACCATAAAAAGCCCCTCTGAGGGCCAACCTCATCCTGAGGCAGCACAGACACACATCCTGGGATGACTGCCAGCACACAGAATTTTAACAGCAGTATCAGCTGTTACAATATGTGGGAGGTGGGCAGGCTGAATTCCTCACAGACCTTTCATCTCAGGGTGAGGTGCTCAGTCAGAGGAATGTCTGCGTGACTATCCCGCATGGAGAAATCAGCAGTGCAGGCAGCTGAGACCATCAGCTAGTAGCTTAGGCTAGAGCAGCTGAGATGTCTGTCTAAGGAGATGAGACTTGCTCTACCCCCCTCTCTCTCCTGCTTGTACCGTTGTCTGGCCACTTCACATGTTCCATTACCCTATGTCCTTGCTTCTCCTTTACTCAGCTTTCCTAGGGAAAAATCACTCCTCTCTCATTCTTAACCTTGACAGCTGACTACTAATTGCCGTGCATTCTTGCACATATTCTCTTATGTATACATTATGTACCCAACAAAAAGGCTCCAGGAAACAGGACAGGTGCTGCACTGTTCTCATGCTGCCACTAGATGGCCAACAGTAATACTAGGTGTAAGCTGCTTCACTGGCCATGCTGAAGTGCCTACTACTCAAGACCGGAGGGCCTCTATCCACCCACCCACCTCCTGCCCAGAAGCCCTGGGTCCCCAAGAATCTAAAACCTAGAGGTTAACAGCTGGCACGGTGGCAGCCTGGGTGCTCACTCCAGCTGGCCACCTCTTTGACCCCTGCAGCTGTTAAACACTTGAACATCAGCCCTGCATACATCCTACCGTATACTTCGGCATTAGGTGGGAGTGACTGGGGTTGGGGAGGTGTCCATTTCAGGGATCACCTCTACCTCCAGAAGGTGGAAAACTGACTGAGAGTCAAAGATGGGCCCACAGGACCCCAGCCACCTCACACTCCCGTCAGCCATACCTGGGCTGCGCACACCAGAGGGCACGTGGCAAGGCAGGCTTACCTGGCGGTAGGCGCAGATGATGATCTCCCGCAGGTGGTAGTGCATGGGCGTCATGGTCTCACTGACTGTGTCCAGTGCCGCGTCCACCTCCTTCTTCACACGGTGCCCATCGGGCAGCAACTGCACCATCTTCATTACCACCTAGGGCCAGAGGAGGGTGTGAGCAGACAGGAACCAGCGGGAACGGGTAGGGAGCCTGGGACCCAGCACCACGCTTGGCAAAGCCATAGGCCTGACACAGAGCCCGGCCTGCTCCCCAGGTCTCAGGCTGGGGCCACCGAGGGGGTTTCCTGGACATCTCTGCAGCTGGGATTCCCAAGGTCTCTTTGTTATTCTTTGATAATTGAGATTTCCTTGGTTGTACTGAGGATCAGTACACGATCACTCCAATTTGTATTAATACACAATTCTTAACATAAGTCCTGGCAATCTAAAATCCATGGACTCTGACTCTTTTTTAGATATTCCAGTGACTTTCCAACTTAAAGTCTGAAGGCAACTTTTCTTTAAGAGAGTATCAAATACTAATATCTTCAAATGTTGATAGGCTGTTACATAAGACCCACCAAGCCACAATTTAATACCTCATTCACTACAAACTCAAATGTTCAATCTGTCACAGCACATTAAGAAAGCAATTAGCGAAACTGGACTACCTGACCCAAGGTGTTACAGAGTGCATGCAATTCCGACAGGGAGAGCCACCAACAAGCAGTGGTTTTCTTTAGGAAAAAATTCTAATAAACATGGGAACAGAAATAATTTTAAATGTTTAAGATACATAGATACATTAAATGCACCACTATGACTCTAAATCGCCATGTGGTATTCTTTGTATTTATATTCTGAGATATGAAAACCGCCTCCCACACACCTATGGAACACGAAGCTGACACAAGGTGCTTATGAAACGTTCCTTCAAACAAAACCTCATCTGGAACTTTATAAAAGGGATAGGTGTCACACGCTAGGGCTGCAGAGGAGGGGGTACATGACAAGCCCATGATGAGGTCCTCGTGACATCCTCCCAACCCGTAGTGGCCCCCAGACACCTGGCTCTGGGGAACCCAGCATGGACACCACTCATCTGATATAAACTCCCTTCCATTCTGAGGAAATTGAGGCCGGCCTGGGAAGTAACCTGGAGGGCAAGGCTCGCCCCCAGGGCCCTGCCTCCAAATCTGTCCACACGGCACCCTCCGCAGCCTGCATATGACCCAGACCTTCACCTCCCCTCACGCTCGACTGGTGTCCTGCCCTCCACCCTTGCCCTCCCACTCCCAGTGGCCACTTTCTCATGAAAGTGTTAATCTGAGTAACTCCCAGGCGTCAGCCCCCTCATGACTCCACCACACCCAGTGCAGAGACTGTCTTCCTTTCACCTGCCCGAGGCAGGATTCTAAATTGATTGTGGGTCAAAAGACCCTTCTAGAGAGGGTCCCATCTTGTAGCCCAGAGGAAGGAACAATGCCCAGAGAGGCCAAGAAGAGTCTCAACAGTCTTTGCTGGGTCTTGATCAGACACTTTTTGTCCAATCACATTTCTATATGGCTGTCAATGATGCCTGTGTCATAAAGCCTCCATAAAAAAACCAAAAGGACTGGGTGCAGAGAGCTTTCAGACAGCTGAACACACGAGGTTCCTGTGGGGTCGTGCGCCCAGGGAAGGCATGGCGGCTCCGCACGCTTTCCCCCATGCCTCACACTATGCATCTCTTCATCCGCATCCTTTGTAATATCCTTTAAACAAACTAATAAACCCTGAGTTCTGTGAGCCGCTCTACCAAATTAATCACACCCAAAGAGAGGTCTGTGGGATCCCCAACTTGTACTGATCTGTCACAAGTTCTGAACAGACCAAGACTTAGGTCTGGTGTCTACAGGGAGGGGGCAGTTTGGGGGCATGAGTCCTCGCCCTACGGGAGCTGACACTACCTCCATATAGACAGTGTATTAGTTAAATTATAAGACACAAAGCTGGTGCCCGCTGCTCAGTGTGTGGGGAAAACCCACCCCACATTTGGTCACCTAAGCCTTTTTCTGAGCTGATAACTGATAGTGTTGGCATGAGAGCAGAGAAAAAGCACACATCTAGTGTTTCCTAAACAACAGGCAACCCATAAAATAGGAGAAAATACTTCCAAATCACATATAACTGATTAATTTGCAGAATATATAAAGAACTCCTAAAACTCAACAACAAAAAAAAATTAACAAGTGGGCAAAGGACTTGAATAGACATTTCTCTAAAAGAGATATGCAAATAGCCAATAAACACATGAAAAGGTATTTAACATCACTCATCATTAGGGAAATGCAACTGAAAACCATAATGAGATATCACTTCATACCCATCAAGATGGGTGTTGTCAACAAAACAGAAATCAAGTGTTGGGCTCAGGGCCTGTGGCTCAAGCGGCTAAGGCGCCAGCCACATACACCTAAGGTGGTGGGTTCGAATCTAGCCCAGCCCGCCAAACAACAATGACGGCTACAACCAAAAAATAGCCAGGCATTGTGGCGGGCACCTGTGGTCCCAGCTACTTGGGAGGTGGAGGCAGGAGACTCGCTTGAGCCCAGGAGTTGGAGGTTGCTGTGAGCTGTGATGCCACAGCACTCTACCCAGGGGGACAGCTTAAGGCTCTGTCTCAAAAAAAAAAAAAAGAAAGAAATCAAGTGTTGCTGAGGATGTGGAAAATTGGAACTTTGTGCATTCCTGGTGGGAATGCAGACTAGTGTAGCTTCTATAGAAAACAGGACCAGATGACCCAGAACTTCCACTTCTGGTATACAATCAAAAGAACTGAAAGCAGGGACTCTCACTGATACCTGCACTAATGCTCACAGCAGCACCGTCCACAACAGCTGAGAGGGGGAAGCAACCCAAGTGTTCATCAACAGATGAACTGGATAAACAAAATACGGCATATCCATATGATGGAATATTATTCAGCCTTACAAAGGAAGGAAATTCAGGTAAATGCTGCAACATGGATGAACCTCAGGGACATTAGGCTCCTTGAAAATCACAAAAACACAAATACTATATGATTCCACTCATATGAGTTACCTGGAGTCAAGTCCATAGAGACAGAGTAGAATGGTGGTTGCCAGGGACTGGGTAGGGAAGAGGGAGGAGTTGTGTTTAATCGGGACAGAGTTTCTGTTTTGCAAGATGAAAGAACTTATAATAGATGGGTGTTGGGGGTGATTGCACAACTACGTAAATGCACTTAATGCCATTGAAATGTACACTTAAAAAGGTTAAAATGGCCAATTTTGTTATATATGTATACTTTACCACAATAAACAAAGAAGAAGAAAAGAATCAAAGAATCAGCCAGAAGAAGGAAGAGGGAAGAGGTTCCAAGAGAAAGAACAGCATTTGCAAAGGCCCAGAGGCAGGACGGCCTCAAGAGCAGGGCAGAGGCACGTGAAGATAGTGGCCAGGGAGGGGAGGCAGGAGCTAACCATGCTGCCACATGCCAACTCTGAAGGGATGTTGCCACCTACTCTAGAAATGTCAAAGAAGATGACCCATGGCACATGGCAGGGATGAGACACATGAATGACTGAATCTGGAACAACAGTGGCTTTCCATCTAGTGCCCTAATCTAAAATAAGAACTGAGCAGGGCAGGGTGAATTGGGGCCCCCCAACAAGGTCACCAACCACAGCTGGGTCCCTGGGCCTGAAAGGCTGTCATCAACAGTGACCTTCCCAGGGCACACAGCCACCCTGCAGCAGGGCCAGGTGGGAAGGGGTCCAGCCCCATCTCCAATGGCCACCTGCCAGGGCCCAGAGCCAAACTGACCCAGTGATATGAGAAGAGGAGAAACTCTAATACGAGGAGGTAGAAGGGGTAACAGAGTTGGGAAATGCTTTGAGGACACCCAGCCCTGCTGGCAGGACTCTCCCTCCCCTCCCTAAGGTACCCCCAGGGTCCCCCCATGCCATACTCACCTGAAACTCGCCTTTAGTGAATTTGGCATCAGGCACACTCACAAGCTCCTCCTCGCCCACCTCAGGGAAGCCCTGGGGGAGGACAGCTGCTGGGACAAGGGCAGCCCCCCCCCAGGCTGTACCCTCCCCCACACCAGGAACCCTTTCCAGGGGGATGGACAGGACTGTCAGGAGGGGATCAGGGTGTCTCTGCCCCCTACAACACCTTCCCACCACAGCCAGTATCCCTGGGGCTTGTGTGCCCACCCCGCCCTCACACGGCAGGCCACACATACTCGCATGTGCCAGAAGACCAGCACTGCCACCACCATGGCAGTTGTGGTCCGGCCCTGGCCACTGAGGCAGCTGAACACGAAGCCGGTGCCTGGCTCCTTAGCAAGGGCAACCCGCAGCACCTCCAGCAGCCGGTCAAAGTCCTGGAAGGGGGGACCATGGTCTATGTCTGTGGGTGCCTTCAAAGAGGCATAGACTCCTGATGGGGGGCCCCATCCAAATGGTGGTCCCAGCAGCTATGTCAGGTTCAGGAGCCTTTGTGTACACACACAGCCACTGGGGCACATATGAGACCACATGTATGTAACAGCCACACTCCATGTACCATTGTAAACCCTCTCACCCCAAACCGATACACAGGGTGCACCTAGAGCCCAAAGTGGCCCAGCCTCCGCCAGGCAGGACATGCACCTATGTGTGCCCGCTATGAGCTATGCACCTGGAACCCTGGCCTTGCTGCCCACTTGTGCCAGACCAGCCCAGGTCTCAGGATGAGGTGGTGTCTTGCAGCGCACACCACCAGGGGCCACACACTGCAGGTGGCAAAACCCACAGAGTAGAGCGAGGAAATGCAAACCCAGGCACCACCACCACACAGGCACAGAGTGCCCACCTATGACACACCAGGCATGGATATATCCATGTACCTTAAGATACACAAACTACACAGATACCCACAAAGACACACGGGTCCCACACAAACCTGCTGATGCCATATGCAAACACCCTCAGAGCCACACGCAAACCTCTCACAGCATCCACACCATCCTCCCCCACAACCCTACACCTCACACCCCTCCTCTAAAGATGCACTCTGCACATTCACCTCCCAGTAGAGACAAAGTCTGTAACAGACTGCTGCGCACACACATACACACACACCATAAAGACCACAAACGTGCCTGCCCCCAACGCACACACCCCTGTAATACACAATACACACACAACACATGGTGAACATGCACACCTCCACACATATAACATATAACAAACGTGTGCACACACACAGAAAGCTTGGAAGGGACGTGAATAAACCAAGTGGGCCCAATATGACAACTTCACCAGACAAGCCCCAGGCCCCCGGGGAGCTGGGGTGGTTTCCCTCCCTGAACCAGGCCAGAGGGGAAGCCTCCTGCCCAGCCCCTCACCTCCTCGCGGGGGGCACAGAAGTCTGGCATAGGAATGCGGTGATAGGTCAGGCCAGGACAGGCCCCATGGTGCTGGCTGAAGACCTCTTGCGTGGTGAGGCACCTCTGGAACCTGGGGGTCAAAGAGCTCTTCGTGCTCGGGGGAGGCACACTCAGGTGGGCCTTTAGCTGGGTCTCCAGGGTCTGGGGAAGGACAGGACAGAGGGCACAGGGCACCAGCCCTGAAAGGCCAGTCCTGCTATGCCCAGGACTAGTCCTGGCTTCAAGGCCCATCCCTGACCCCCTGGAGCCATAAAGGCCCCAACTACACCTACAGTAGGGAGGAGACCAGAGTGCTAAAGCTAGAGTCACAAATCAGCCACTCCCTGAGAATGCTCCTCCCAGGGCCTCAGTTTCTCCACCTGTACAGTGGGAGGGTAGGACATTCTGAAGACCCTCCTGGGCCAACTCCCCAGAAGGCCTCTAAGGCAGGGGCTTAGCAGGGACTGGAGGCCTCACCTCTAGCTGGTCGGAGGCCACAGGGGGCCCAGGCCACCGCAGGCTGTGGGTATGCCCATCACACTCCAACACAGCCTCTTCCCTCAGGTTGACCCAGACAACCTGCCGCAGCTTCCTCTTGGCATCCGTCAGATAGGCCAGGATGCTCCCCAGGGCCTGGGGGACAGGAAGGCCATCAGTGACAAGACTCAGCCCTCTCCTCCCCAACCCCACAAGTGGACTGAGCCCTGAGGAGCAGTCACCTTGGTGCTGGGCTGGGCTGTGCCATAGATGGGCATGCGGGGCACCCGCCGGAAGTTGGCCACGTCCATCTCTCTGATAGTGCTAAGTGCATCCCGGGAGGTAAGATCATCTATCCCCTGTGGAGAGAGCACCAAGCCTGGATCCTACAGCAGCCAACTGCAGCCACAGAGAGGCCAGGACCCAGCCCACAGGGGCTGGCGTGGTGGTGGTGGAACTGGCACTTTACATTTTACAAAGCAAATGTGCACACCTGGAGCTTCATCTCCACTCTAACAAGGATAAAAGTGATAGAGCCAACTCTCAGATGAGGCTGCTAAGGCTCCAAGATGTCAGAACCCACATGTCCTGGCACCCTGCCCAAAGCCCTTGGATTTGAGACTGAGAAGAAGGTGCTAGAACAGTGGCCAAAGCTGGGAATGCTTCTGAGGAACTGAGAACAACCGCATTCTGCTCATGAGAGACTCCTGCAAGGACGGTGAGCATCTCAGCCCCAGGACCCACATGCCAGTTCCACCCTCCCCAATTCCCAGAGGCCAGTCACACTCACCAGGGAGCCCTTGGCAAGAAGGTCCCCAGGGGCCATAGGGCCGGCCGAGTTCAGCATCACAGGCAGGCGGTACAGCTCCGGGTGGACACACAGCCAACGGCTGAAACTGAGGGCAAAGGCCAGTGGGTACTGCAGGCAAGGCAGAGAGAGACGTGGGTTTAGGAGCGTGGGGCCACCTGAGAACTCCCTGCTTGCCCTATGCAGGAGGAGCCTGTAAGAGGCACCCAATGTGGCTCAGGGCAAGAACAAGGGGTTGGGGAGAGAAGACCAAGATATCAAATGCCGGGGCTATGGGTACAGAGGCTGGGCCTGGTAAGGAGGCCTGTACCTGGCCTGCTCAGGGACCATCCTCAATCTGGGTCTCTTCTCACTTCCCCCCTACTCTCCTCACAGTTTGGGGGGGTCCTGCTTCACAGCAAGCCAGTCACCATGGTAGGAGTGGTGGAGGAGTCCCAGAAGGAGCCTGGGAGGAGGGGACACAGGTCCTCCGCAACCTACCTGCTCATGGAGATAGTAGTTAAACAGGATCAGGTAGAAGTACCGCTCCAGGCTCTGCAGTGCCCTCTGCCGGGCACTGTGCTGGCTGCTGCTTCCCTGAGAGGAGGGGCCAGGAGGGAGGATGGGTGTTAAAGATGGGGCTCCCTAGTAGGCCTGTCCCCATCCACAGAAGGGCAGGCATTAAGCCTTGGAACCCCCTAGCAGACATTCTTCCTCTCTCGTCATGACACAGTTCTGCCATGCTGGAAATGCTTCCAGGCATCTAACCCTACAGCATTTGCTACAGGTAACCCATGGTGCAGGGACGTCTGCTGGAGACCACACCAGGCCCTGTGTGCGAAGGGACTGCCTCTAGAACAGGCTCCCAGCCCTTCACTCTGCTCCCACAGTTCCCTCAGTGTCAGGACTACGCACCCTCCACGTAGAGGGAACCATGTATGAACACCCTCTCCCTTTAGCCAGAAGGCTCCTCTGTAGAACTGGAATCTCCCCACAAGAAAAGACTCCCATAATAGTGCTGGGGGGGGGGGCATTATCAATATCCCTAATTTACAGAGGGGAAATGGAGGCTCAAAGAAATGAAGTGACTTCCTCAAAGTCACACAGCTGATGACAAATAGAGCCCAGTACCCTCTGCATAGTGGGCTGTCAGAGAGAACCCCAAGAGCCCATCTCTCAACCCTCAGATCTCGGGAAGCCCCTGTGAGGTCAGGGGCAAGTGAGATTCAGTGAGACCCTAAAGAAGAATCATACCCTTTTATGAAGTTTAATCCGATCCTTGGGAATCTTGACTAGGGTTCTCTGGCCCGCTTTCTACAAAGGGCCAGAAAGTAAATAATCTAGGTTTACAGGCTATTCAGTCTCTACTGCAGCTACTCAGCTCTGCCATCACAGGGAAGAGCAGTCATAGATAGTACATCAGTAAATGGAAAGACTGTGCTCTAATGAGACTTATTTACCAAAAAAATAGTGACAGGTGGGACTTGGCCCAGGAGCTATAATTTGCTGGCCCCTAATATAAACTAAGAGGAAAAAATCTTAACTACACAAAAGCCTTCATTTTCATGAAGGTACTCAATGCAAAAGTATTTACCCTGCTGAGGAGCTAGAAGCAACCAAACTGTCCAAGAAGAAGCGGTTGTTTAGTAAATCACAACAGGTGACATTCCAGGGACACCTGCTCTGTGTCAGGCTCCCTTCTGGGTGTTTCATGTATTATTTCTCACCTGAACCCCTCCCCAGCCGCCCTATGAGGTAGTTATCATCATGGCCCCCATTTTACAAATGGGGAAACAAACGCACAGGGTGGTCC
Source organism: Otolemur garnettii (assembly GCF_000181295.1). Classification (NCBI taxonomy): domain Eukaryota; kingdom Metazoa; phylum Chordata; class Mammalia; order Primates; family Galagidae; genus Otolemur; species Otolemur garnettii. The sequence goes on from NW_003852403.1 coordinate 14,896,291, forward strand.
AGTGGTTGCCCACGTCCACACACCTGCAAGTGGCAGAACCAGGACCACACCCCTGGAGGCTGGGTCAGAGCCCCTCCCCTACTCCTGTCAGCCCAACGGTGGCAGAACCATGCCTAGGGCTAAAGTTACACAGCCAGTGGCAATCTCAGTGATGAAAACCAGGTGTTGGCAAGGGAAAGGCTGAGGCTGTACAGTTAAACTACACAAGCAGGGTGCAAACCGCTTGCCCGGGCAATGTACGTAAGAATACCATAAACACAGGAAATGGAAGAAACCAGCCCAAAATGCTCACAACAGCTGTGCTGGGACTATGGGCAAATTTTTCCTTTCTTTAATTTCTCAATTTTTCATCATAGAATATTGCTTTTAAAAGATTTTATTTTAATCTTAAAGAAGAGCTCTTCAGACTTTAGATTCTTTCCATGCACTGTGAACAAACATTGTCAAGCCCACCTCCTCTCCCAGGCATGGGCAAAGGGTCTGCAGAGAGCTCGGAGCCCATCACTCTTCCAGAGCAGCAGCTGGACCAAACCCCAGTCTTTGCGAAGAAGCACCAGGAGCTTTATTGGTGGGGGGAGCCATGAGTGATCTGGGAAGTATCTGAACCCAGAGGCCCTGGCCAGCAGTCCCTTCCTCCATTCCTGTTTATTCTGTAGTTGAGGGGACCCGGTCAGGGAAAGTAAACTTCCCCTCTTCTCTGTCCTTCCGGCAAGCTGAGCACCCCTATCTCCCCTTCTCTTCTTAAGGGAGAAACAGTAGCTAGGAAGTCAGTCTGACAGAAACCAGTCAACAGGCCTAACAAAATCAGGCCGTGGGGCTCCTGCCAGAGCAGAGACTCTCACGCTGCCCTCCCACTCCTCACCTGGGCCACGCCCCCCAGCTGGGCGCCTTCCAGCTCCCTCTGGTTCTCCAAAACCACTTCTTTCAGGTTGTGCAGCTCTCCACAGGCAGTGATGGCTCTGTCCACCTGGCGCCAGATGGCAGGGCAGGGAAGAGGAGGGCAGGAGTGGTGGGGAGGGCAGGGTTAAGGGAAGACAGCAGGAGAGAAGGAAGGATTGGCAAGGAGAATGGGGGAGGCCCCCCCAGTGAGGGAAGTGGCCATCCCTTCCACTGCCCTAGCTCCTTGCCCACCCCCACGCTCACCTCCTCCACCAGCTTCCTTCCCTGGGGCACCGTGCGGAGAAAGCTCTGGATCACCTGGAACTGCTGCATGGGCAGTGGCTTGGTCTGTGGGGGGGCCACCCTGACAAGGCAGGGGTCAGTACGTAAGCAGGGCTCCCGATGGCCTCTGGGACGGCCATGCTGCTTATGGCCACTGGGAGGCACCAGACTATAGGCTCCTTCTGAACCATGTTGGAAGAAACAAGAGACATGTCCCTAACTAGGGAAATTGAGGCCCAGAAAGGTCAAGTGACTCTCTCCAGACAACTGAGCGAGTCTGGGCAAATCAGGAAATGAACCCCAGTTGCCCAATTCCCATCTCTGCCTCTGGGCTCCTGGAT
>NW_003852403.1:14897983-14901084 GCF_000181295.1 Otolemur garnettii
TTGGTCCTGCCCACACCTGCCTGGCCGCTGAAGAGGAGGGCAGGGGGAGGCCCGCGGGCAACACGGAGTGGGAGCAGGCTGGGGGTTTCCTGCGGAAAGATCGTGAACATTGGCAACAATGTGACCCAGAAACCCCTTGGCTAAAGACCTAGTCAGGGAAGGGAGTCCATGACATCAGCCCACTCCTCCCCCACAGTCAGCAGCAGGGTAGGCTCAGCAAGTGGCTCAGCCTCCTCAGTGCCTCCCCAAGCCTGGGAGCAGTGAGTGTGCTCTGAAGTGAGAGTTATTCAGAGGGAACCAGGCCTGTATTCAACACCCTGAGAGATGATAAAATAACATAATGTCCTGAAAAGGGGGGGACAGAAACATCACCAGACTCAGGAAATATCCACTTAAGAATCTCTTACTCGAGAAGTAAGACTCTCTAGCTCCCTAAGAAATGAGAAACTTCAGGTCTAGAAAGCAGAGATGATGTTTCCAAGTCCATACAGCAACTTAGCAGCTGTGCCATAGCCAGAATGCAGCCCTCCCATAGTTGGTGCCAGACCATCACAAATGCACACCTGCACACATGCATAGAAATACGTGCACACAGGGACACACGGACACATACACACACACACACAGGGACACATGCACATGAGCACAGGGACACATGCACATGAGCACAAGGACATATGCACACAGTCTCACACACACAGGGGCATGTGCATGCACGCACAGAGTCATACAGAGGCACACACATACAGGAGCACGTGCATACACACACACTGAAGCACACACACAGGGGCACGCGCATACACGCACACAGGGACACCTGCACACATGCACACAAGGACATATGTACACACTCTCACGCACACAGGGGCATGTGCATGCACGCACAGAGTCATACAGAGGCACACACATACAGGAGCATGTGCATACATGCACACTGAAGCACACGCACACAGGGACACCCACACACATGCACACAGAGGACAGAGATACAAATATACATAGACATGTACTCAGAGACACAGATACCAACACACACCCCCAACACATGACTCCAGACACAACACAAAAGGCCCCTCCTCTGAGAAAAGCCAGAAGCCAAGTCCACCCTAAGCACCTCCATGGAGACTACTCTTAGAGCAACGGCGCCCCCACTCACTCGCAGAACACTGATAAAGGCATCAAACTGGGCTTCCAGAGGTGCCCCCTGCTCCGGCAGGGGCAGGCGGTGGTACCTGCCGGGAGAGGAGAGCAGCCATCAGCGAGGCACCACCCTGCCTCCATCCTCCAGCACAGTTAGGAAACACCCTCCACCCTGGGGGATGAGGATGGGGAACTCAGCCCAATCTGCAGACAGTAACACTGAGACCAGGCTCAGGTCCCAAGAGCACCCACAGCCAGCACAGCAGCCAGGTCCAGAGGATGGCCCTGTGGTACCTGTAGGTGGGCCACAGGAAGAGGGGACGCCTGAACACCTCCTCAGTCACATGCACATCGTCCTCACCCCGGACGGGCACAGCACGGGGCTCCCCGCGCAGGTGCTCGGTATTGTGGTACACATGGTAGGTGTTCTCACTCAGCTGGGCAAAGTCGTGGATCTAGAAAAGGGTGTGGGGTCAGAGGACCATGACCTTACCATCAGTCCCTCCCTGAGTGTTCTGGCTGAGTTCTGGAGTGACCAGACCACACAGAGGCCACACATCAGCTTCTTTTCCTCTAGGAGGGAAGAGCATGGCCAGAAGCACCCTCTGTACCCTGCCTGGGCATCTAAGGGATTGGGGTGGGCCCAAGGGCAGCCACCCACACATGGGCCAGACAGGAAGGCTGTGCCCAGTGGGTGGCAGGAATTTGCTAAGACGCCACACTGCCAGCATAGGGCAAGGCTCGGTCAGCTGGGGGCTGAAGCAGAGAGCACAGAAGGCCAGGAGGGGGGACAAGGCCAGCAGGTGCCATGGTCTTGGTTCCTGCCCACAGAGCCTATGTGTAGCTCAGAATGCTACTCTCTATTCACACACCTCCACAGTATGGTATGTCAACTGTCTCAGAGACCTCAATAAGCCTCTGTCTTGGGGGTGAGCAAAAGGACAGAGGAATCCTGGAATGTCCAACAGGTCCCAACAAGAGGTTTGACTCGCCCATGACCTCATGACTCAGGAAGGCTGACCTGCCATCTCAGGCCTCTTAGTCTAGGGCCCTTTTTGTGCCATCAGACCCCTTTCTAAGTAAATATGTTGGGATTGAGGAGAAAAGCAGGCGGGAAGAGGCAGAGGCAGCGAGAGCTGAGAACAGATGTCCTGCCTTTGCTGCTTATGCCTCAGCCACACTCACCCAAGCACGGAGCAGAGATGGGAATTGTGGCTGGTGACGGCAGGTGGGCAGGCCTCACAGAACACGTCTGCAAGCTGGGCTATAGGGGAGGAGGAGTCTCAGCTCAGCTGCCCAGAGCCCACCAGGGCAGAGCCTGGACTTACCTCCTTCCGGATGGCCAGCTCCAAACTCTCTGCCTGCACCCCAGGTCCGAGGCCCTGCAGGTTCTCATGAAGGCTCTGCTTATCTCGGGGTGTGTAGGAAACGAAGTCCTCATCGGCACGCAGGAACAGCACGGGCTCCCCCCGCACACAGAAAACGATGCACTCCTGCCAGGAGCCCAAGGGGGAAGACAGCCATGGCCACCATCCTGCAGACACCCGCCACACAGTCCCCTCTCCCACGTCTACCCAGGCTGTGCTCTCTCCCCAAGGGTCCAGAACCCCGCCCCATTCCTGCCACCTGCAGCCTGCCCCAGGGCAAAGCTCAGCCCAAATGTCACCTCCTCCTGACCCTCCCAGTCAGCAGTGACCCCTCCCTCCTCTCAAGGCCTATCTGACTTTCCGGGCATTAATTCTGACTGTGTATTAACATTATCAATGAATACAACTTTTCTCCCTTGACAACTACAGGCTCCTCACAAGCAGAATCATGTCCTGGTCATTTTCATGCACCCCTGATTCCTAGCATGGAACCTTAGATAAATCAGGTGCTTGACTCAGTGCCTATGGCTCAAGTGGCTAAGGCGCCAGGCACATACACCTAAAGTGGCGGGTTCGAATCCAGCCTGGGCCCGC
>NW_003852403.1:14901285-14902569 GCF_000181295.1 Otolemur garnettii
AAAAAAAAAAAAAAAAATCAGGTGCTTGATAAATACCAGCTGAAGAAACAAAAGCCCATGACCACCACCATGCAATCAGTCATACTGAGCACTGCACAGGCAGAGGAAGACACGGGCAGACTTCACCCTCTAGGAACTTGTGATAAGCTGGGATGATGGGACCTGTACAGCCAACACCCCCTCAACTCTCATTCATTCAAGGCCTCACCACCCTCACCACAGAGTAATTTAGAAGCGGGCTGCTCCCTAAGGAGCCTGCAGCACAGCAGACCTTCAGTCTCCATCCTGGAGAAGGGCAAAGTCCCACCTCACAGACAAAAGGAGTCACTGAAAGCAGGCACAGGGAGCCCAGCTGCCTGAGTGATGGTCTTAGAGCACCACTCATGAGCTGGTGACCTTGAACAAGTCACTTAGCCCCTCAGGCCTCGGTTTCCTCCTCTGTAAAATGGGAGATGAACTAATCCTCCCTCATGGGGTTGACATGAGGAAATAAGTGTTAGCTGTGATGATCACTTGGCAAGCTCTTGAATTAAAAGAGAGGCTGAACCCTCTTGTCACCCTGTCACACCCCTTGCTTCTTCTAAGGCTCCCAAAATGGGGTTTGTAGAGGGCTCTGACCTCAGGCTCCCATGTCCACTCAGAACAGTGTAATAAGCATTCACCACAATTTCCCAACCACAACAACCATCGTAGTAGCTAAGACCTGGCAGGAACTGGTCTAGGCCAATATCAACCCTCTCCAGCACTCAGCCAGGCCCCTCCCAGGAGCCTCTTTCTCCCTGCCTGGAAACCAGTGTGCTTACCTTATGGCCATCTTTCTGGAGTTTCTGGAGGACCTTCTTGAACCCCAAGAGGCTGGGTTGTCCCATGCCAAACACAGCAAGCCCGCCCTGCGCCTGCCGGAAGTTGGGAGCCCCACAGCTCCCCACAGTGCCCAGCACATCCGTCTTCTCAGTAACATCCCGCACCAGGAAGTAGCAGCCCTGGCAAGTGAGAGCCACAGAAGGGTCACCCAGATAGCTCAGAGGCGTCCAGGCAATAGGGAATAGGGAAATGGGGGTGAAAGGAACATGGTCCTGCCCTCACATTGCCTAGATCTCATAGGAAAAACAGACAAAAGGCTCGGCACCTGTGGCTCAAGCAGCTAAGGCGCCAGCCACATACACCTAAGGTGGCAGGTTCGAATCCAGTCCAGACCCGCCAAACAACAATAATGGCTGCAACCAAAAAATAGCCAGGCGTTGTGGCGGGTGCCTGTGGTCCCAGCTACTTGGGAGGCGGGAG
>NW_003852403.1:14902670-14905048 GCF_000181295.1 Otolemur garnettii
AAAAAAAAAAAAAAAAGAAAGAAAGAAAAACAGACAAAATACATGACCATCTGTGATCTGGGGAAAGATGTCATAAAGTGCAGGAAAAAGAAAAAACCTCCTCAGGGGGAATCAGGGAGGGCTTCATATAGGAGGTGGCATCTGAGCCAGACCTTGAGAAAAAAAGCAATGAGAGGCACTCCAGGGGCAAAGCTGGCTCTAGGGCTGACCATAAGGCCTGCAGCTCCCCCAGAGGAAGGCAAGCCTCTCTCACCTCCCGAAGGAGCATGTGGATAAGGGGTCTGCACAGGAAGGCAGGACAGGGATAACAGAAATCAACCAGAGGACAACTGTGCTGTCCCCTGGGGGACACCCAGGACCCTGCCGGTTCTGAAGATGGGCAGAGAGGCAGTGAAAGGTAGGGAAGTAGAGTAGAGCAGGAGGGAGAAGAGGGAGGGAACCCATGAGGAAAGAAAGAAAGAGTAGGAGGCAGCCGGGGAGGCTGGGAAGGTGGGGCCTAACCTCACCTGCACCAGGTAGTGCTCAGGGGTGACGTCCGAGAGCCGACCCAGAGTGTAATGGGCCTTGAGCAGCTCATCATGGATTTGGAATTCCTCCTTGCAATTGTACCTGCCAAGAACAGAATGGAAATCAAGTCAAGCAACCTCCAAGTCAACCTCCACTCTACCCTCCCTAGAGCCCACAGCAGGGCCACCCCGCCCCTGCCTGGTGGCTACAATTTGTGGCAGGGACTGTCTGTTATCCCCCTCTCCTTCCCCTTCTTCCTCAGCAAAAGAATCCCAGGACTGTGACTGAGGAGGAGGCCATATGGCTGCAGACTACATTTCACAGCCTCTTCTGCGGCTAGGTGTGGTCATGTGATTAAGTTCTGGCCAATGAGATATGAGGTAAAGTGATATGTTCAAATTCTTGACCATTCTAAGTGGCTCCATGGAGCAATGGATAGCACATTGGACTTCTAGAAGCAGAAGGCACTCAAATTCTTGACCATTCCTAGAGAAGGTGCCTTCTGTTTTGCCTTCTCTCCTTCTTCCCGGCTAAAATCCAGAAGTGATGGCAGAAGTACGACATCAAGGACCATAAGGTGGAAGACACATGTTGATGATGGAGCAGTAAGAGAGAAGGAGCCTAGATTAGACATGGGCAGCCCTGCCATCCTGAACCGACTCCTGGATTTTCACATGAGAGACAAACTTCTGTCCAAATTAAGGCATTGCATCTGGGGGTTACTCTGCTACAGTGGCCTAACCTGCACCCTAAGACACCATCATCAGATGATCCCTCCATCAGATTGTGTCTGAGAACAATCCCCAGCTCCATAGCACAGTACAGTTGCTCAGAGCACAGGTGCTAGAGTGTGAAGCCCCGATCTACCACATGGTAACTAACTCTACAACTCTGGATAAATGGCTCAGTTTCCAGGAATTTCTAACTCTCAGGGCTGTTTGGAGAATTAGCACTATCCAGCCATGAATGAAAGTAAGTGCTTATCCCAGTGCCAAGGCTGCAGTAAACATATGTTAAGATAATTATCACTACTAGTAGTCATCCTACCTCCACACAGACCTATTTCAAACAAAATCCACAGGTAAAAAAATCAAGATTTCTGGAGCTGCTAAACCAGGTAAAGGTCCAAACTCTCAAGTAAGATTTCCTGCGCACTCAAGACACAAAAGCTATGGTGCTGATGACAATGACTAAGACAGGGCTCCAAGAGCTCATGATCTGCCACTGGGTCCTCTCCATAAAAGAACCACCTCCGAGAAAGGCAGCAGTCGAGTGAGTAAAGAAGCACTGACCCAGGACTCAAAAGACCTGGATTCCCACTCCGGCTCTGCCTCCATGTCACCACACGACCCCTGGGTGGGCAAATACCTCTGCCTCCCTGAAACCCAGTTTCACATTTGAGCTAAAGTGTATTAGATCAGGGGTCAGCAATCCTTGGATGGACAGATAATAAATACAGAAGGTGTCGAAAACATGTATATACATTTTAAGAGAAAAGGCTATTCCTATTCAGGCCTATTGCATGGTGATGCTAGCATTTGATTGATGTCACCTTTTGAGCAAACATCATACTACACATTGCTATCATAACTCACTTCAACTTCAAAAAGAAATGCATAGATAACATCTCTTTTTTTTTAAGACAGAGCCTCAAGCTATCCCCTTGGGTAGAGTGCCATGACATCACAGCTCACAGCAACCTCCAACTCCTGGGCTCAAGCACGTCTCCTGCCTCAGCCTCCCAAGTAGCTGGGACCATAGGCGCCCACCACAATGCCCAGATATATTTTTGTTTTTGGTTGCAGCCATCATTGTTGTTTTGGCGGGCCCGGGCTGGATTTGAACCCACCACCTTAGGTGTATGTGGCTGG
>NW_003852403.1:14905836-14910667 GCF_000181295.1 Otolemur garnettii
GGCCGAGGCAGGAGACTCGCTTGAGCCCAGGGAGGTTGCTATGAGCTGTGATGCCATGGCACTCTACCCAGGGGGATAGCTTGAGGCTCTGTCTCAAAAAAAACAAAACAAAACAAAACAAAACTTGAATACATTTTTAGTAGCCCTATATTTGAGACTTTGTGGGTTATAGCCTCTATTGCAACTACCCAATTCTGCCATTGAAACACTAAGCACCCACAGACTCTATGTAAGTGAATTGAAACAGTAATATTTCAATAAACTTTATTTACAAAACAGGTAATAGGCCAGATTTGGCCTGCAGGAGGTAGTTTGCTGACCCCTTGATTGGATGATCTGCAAAGGTCCCATCAAACACCCTACAAACCAAGGAGTACAGCACTCACAGCTTCTTTTAGGCCTTACCCACAATGGTCAAAAATTATTCTGAGCCACCACACAGGGTTAAACATTTTGAGTGTCATCTCTGCTAACGCTGATAAGGAAACTGAGGCCCAAAGGGAAGAAAGGACTTGCCCAAGGTCACAGAGCAAGGGAGAAGCAGGCCAGGCCTGGAGCATGTGTCTCCTATGCCTCAAGAGCCAAACCTGCTTTTGTCATCTGTCAGCGCAGAGACTAGTGTCAGGTCTCTTTTCTATAGCCTCTCCTCTCCTCTCTTCATCATGAGCACAGTAACTTATTATAATTTTCCTGCCAAGTCCCAAAGCTAGCAGGCAGGATCATCATCCCCACCCTCAGGTTTCCTTATACAAAAGGCCCCATCTGCTAGATCTTTGCCACACTTCAATGTGGGGGACATATTTAATTCTTAGCTCACCATGTCGTGCTTCCTGTGTCCTGGACAGCCCAGAGGCAGGGAGTGCGGTAGGCAGATGTGATGGAAAGCATGAAGCTTCCCAACTCACCAGGAGACGATCCAGTGTCCCTTCCAGCTTCCTGTCCCCCCAGCAGGGTTCCCCAGCATCTAGTCCTTCATCTGAGCCCCACAAGGCAGATGGGGTGTACAGGCCCCGTAGCTGGCCCTCTTCCTCTGGACTCATGCAGTGTGTCCAGGTCCCTCTCAAACATGTTGCCAGAACAAACCCTAATTCAGAGAGGCCACTAGCAATTTCCAGCTTTTCCAGCTCAAGTTCCTTACACAGCCTGGTACTAACCTCAGTTTTGAGCCATAATTACTGCCTATGAAAAAAAATCTAAATTTCATGCATCTAAGTATATAAACTTTCTATGAAAATTTCAGGCAAAAATTATTTTCAAAAGGGAGTCCTTCCAGCCATTCCCCTCCTCCATGCTCCCTGACACTGTGGATGTGGCATATAACATGGGCTCAGAGACCCAGCTTCGCCACCCACTTGCTATGTGACTCCAGGCAAACTGCTAACCTCTCTGGGCCTCTCAGTGTCTTCATCTATGAAACTGAAAGTAGTCTGTATGTGTGAAGGACGCTGTACGCCACCACACCCCCTGGCAGGTCCAGAGAGGCGTGTCTTCCAGGGACAGGGGCACACACCACCGCCCCACCCACCACTCACGTGATCACAACAGGGGCCACCTTGTTGGGGATGATGGACTTGGCCTTGCTGTTGTGCAAGCTTGTGGTCTGAAAGGAGTGGACGCTGAGTGAGTGCCGACTGTCCATAGTGCCGCTGCCCTGGAGGCCCTCGAAGGGGCTGCCCGCCGAGACCGTCTGCTGGGCTGTACTGGCTGTTGTACCCATAGTCCGCCAGCAGCCTCAGGACCCAAGACCTGCAGGTGAGAAGGTGTGCAGTGAAGGAAGGTGTAGGAAAAGGGACAGCAGGAAGGGACCTGGCCTGCCCCTCACCCCTCTCCATACAAAAAGAGGCAGCTCGCTCTGGGGCTGGAGAGGCACATGTGCCACCAACATTTTGGTGCTCAGAAATCACAGGTTCACTGGGTACCTATGATGTTCCTGGCCCTTTGCTGATGCTTTAGGGGAGTAACAGACATAGAAAGACACAAAGATGCAGCTCCTGGCCCCATTTTACCCTCCTTTTAGTTAAAATAAGACAGGTAGGAAGGGGTTAACCACTCACAGCAGCTCAAGCCTGAGGTCCTAAGTGCCTGGTTCAGGCTTATAGGCAGAGGTCAAGCTGTCCACACTGGGAAAAGTGGGAGGTGCCACCACCATCAGCAGGAAAGAACTAGGGGCCGATAGAAGCAGAAGGAAGGCAGGCTTGGACACAAAAGATTTGGATGGGAACAGATCCAAGAGGGTACTGTAGCCAAGAACTTCATAAAATGAGGCTGAAAAGCTCAGACTAAGTGAGTGCTCAGCAGATCAGGGTTCAAAGAAAATACTAGGCCCAAGCTCAGTATCAACATCCTCAACAGACGCTGGGCTTCAGCCTTCTAGAGGGAGGACCCAGCAATCCCTTCCCCAAGGCCCTCTGCAGGGGCAAAAAGTGGGCTGCATGGCATTTGGTTAATTGGGGTGTTGTTTGTAATAACAAAACACTGGAGACAACCTCCAGCCCTCAGCAGAGCAATCGAATAAATTATGGGCCATCTCTAAGGTGAAATGTTAAACAGTCATTAAAAATATCATACTGACTAATATGGAAAGACATAGGAAATAGGACATGGACGGAGATGAGCTGCAAAGCAGGTACATGCTAGGATCCACTTTAAGGAGAAGAGTCGTAGCATACACTTCAGGACGCTAACTCAGGTTATCGCCAAGTGATGAGATTATAGGTGAGTTCTAGTTTCTCCTTTTTGCTTATCTGCATTTTCTGATTTTTCTTCTCTAAATATCGCATAGTAGTTAAAACCTCTTAAAAGCAAGTAAAAGAATGGCTGAGAAAGAGGGTCAGGATACCTTTTAAGGGCTGACAGTAGGTCGGGACTGGGAATTCCACACAGGCAGAGAGTGACAACACATGGGAAGACAGAGGTTCACAGAACTTTGTGGGAGCTCAGTGGCTGCAGGCGCCACACAGACTGATCCTTGTGGATCAGGGAGCGGGGAGCACTGGCCCGCCCTCTCCCACACTCTACTCTGCAGAAGCACAGGGGACAACACGTAGTCCTTAGAACATGACACCTTTCTCAGCTGTGCCACATCAGTGGGGATTATCCACTCTCAGTTATCCACGCCCTCCCATAACTCAGCAGCATCTCAAGACACAGACCATGGGGTCATGAGGGCCTGAAACAGGGCTCTGCTCCCCGGGCTTCCCCAATGCCATGCACTCAGGCCCCTTCCCCTGCTACCTCCTGCTTGGGGACTCTCAAAGAGAACAACTAACCTCCAGACATACCTGTTCCTTGGAGAACTTTCTCAAACCACAGCCTGTCCTTCAGTCTAGAAGCTGCCCAGCCTTGTCATCCGTGAAAATTCCCAGGAGCCTCATGACAGCTATTAACATACACACCTTGTGTTTACAAGAGACCCATTGCCAGGGCTCTCCACATCATGTCCAGTTTCTCTTTCTCTCTCCCTCTTTTGTCAAAGGTGGAAAGAATGACCCGCTATATTCCCAAACAGAAAACAGGTTCCACAACGAGGGAGTGGGCTCCACAGCAGAGCCAGAACTTTCTTTCCACTTCACCATCCCTGGCAAGCCCCAGTGCTCACCAAAGTTTCCCAGAACCCTCCCCGCAGCCTGGCTAAAGAGGCATGTGTGGGAACAGGCTGGAAGACAGGGGACAGGGCGGCTCTCCCAAGGGAGAGAGAATGGACAGGACATGGGAAGGGCCTGCAGGAGGCCGCAGCTGGTCACAGCTGCAGGCCAAGGCTGGGCCCCAAGGCCAATCCCCAATAGTTGGGCTGGGCCTGACACCTCTGCCTGTCCTCCTCTGACTGCCTCACAGCTCTGGCCTTGGCCACCCTTGCCTCTCATGGGCTCCACAGGTGACAACGACAGCCCCCAGCTGGTGTTCTGTAGGAGCAGCCAGGAGACAATACAGATGTGTACAGCTGCAGGTTGTGGGGACAGACCAAGCAGCTGGGAATGGGGCAAAGACAGTGTTCTTTGAAAACAGAGACTGCTTCCAAGATGTCGAGGGGGATGTACCCCTGGGGATTTTGTTCTGTAATTCTCCCCCTAAATCTCTCTAGACCCAGCTATAGAGTGCCTTCATCCTCCCCAAAGGCAACAGGAGACGTCTCAAAAAAGGAAAAAACTGTATTAAATTGTAATACTCATCATATACCAGTAATGTTTGTTATCTTATATATTGCATATTGCAACTCATAATCGCAAAAGTCAAACGTGACTAGAGTATTACGATTTTTTTTTTTTTTGAGACAGTCTTATTTTTTCGCCCTGGGTACAGTGCCATAGCGTCGTAGCTTACAACAACCTCAAACTCTTGAGTTTAAGCAATCCTCTTGCCTCAGCCTCCCAAGTAGCTGGGACTTCAGGAGCCTGCCACAATGCCCAGCTATTTTCAGAGACAGGGGTCTCAATCTTGCTCAGGCTGGTTTTAAACTCCTGAGCTCAAGGGATTCACCCTCCTCGGGCTCCCAGGATGTTAGGATTACTGATGTGAGCCACCACATCCGGCCCGAGTATTACAATTTTAACAGTCTTTTCCTTTCTTAAACTATGTTTACATTTTTTTGGCACCCTCTGTGTATGTCCTTAGTTACTATTGCATTAATAAGATAATCCATTAGGCAAATAAAGGTTAAATTTTACTTTTTAAAAGACACATTGTGACAAGGCTGTCACTGATTAGCTCCCATGGGAACACTAAGCAGGGGAGTGTCTTTGAGGGCAAGGCACATGACCCGCATGGTGAGTACCCAAGTGGTTGTGATTTTTTGTTTTGATTGTTCCAAGTGTTGCAAATCTCACTTTGCAAA
>NW_003852403.1:14911156-14918972 GCF_000181295.1 Otolemur garnettii
CAAAAAAAAACTAGGACACTCTTGAGGCCAGGAGTTTGAGACCACCCTGGGCACCATATGGAGACTCTCTATAAAAGTTTTAAAAATTAGCTCGGTGCACCCCTGTAGTTCCAGCTACTCAGGAAGGTATATCAGGAGGATTGCTTGCGCATAGGAGTTCAAGGCTGCCATGAACTATGATTTCACCACTGTACTCCAACCTGGGAGTCTAAAAAAAAAAGAGGAAGAACCCCACATTAAGGGAAAAAAGACATTCCTCCCAAACCTGGGGCCTTTCACCTTCTCTGCTTCTGGTACTAACATTTAAAAGCACTCACCAAGCAACAGGCACCACATCATCTTGTCCCCTAACAACCCTGTGAGGTGTAGACCTGGTTGTGTCCATGTTCAGACAAGGCAAGTAGTCGCAGTTGATCACAGCTCCTCATTTGGCCTCCCTGCTTCTTTACAGCTGGCCTGACAGCAAAAGCCCCTCACATTCTCTCCCCCTCCCTCCTGGATCTATACAGCCCCACTCCCTCCAGTCTGCCGGGACACCTCTGACATGACAGGACATGGTGTCCTAGAGAGATGTACGGTGTTAAAGTCCACCTTAGCCCCAGTCAGGGGGTTCCTCCTGCTTTTCTTAAGACACAGGATAGCACTTAGTCACCCAGATTGGAGTACATTGGTACAATCCGTTCAGTGCAGCCTTGAACCTCTAGGCTCAAATAAAGGTATTAGGCATTACAAGTCCTCACCCACAGAAGCCCTCAGTGACCAGCTAAGAATCCCAGAATCATCTAGGCTGCAGCTACAAAGCATTTGAGAAAGTCTTACACACAAACATGCCATTCTCCTGCCTCCAGGCAAACACATAGCAGTCAGTCCCAAGAGAAATGAAACTGCCCTGTGAATCCTTGGCAGAGAGGTGACCTCATTTCCTTAAGAGGAATCAAACTTCAGAAGCTGGAATATCAGTTCCAACTCATCAGCTAACTGCCTGATGCTATAAACTAACACCCAGCTGGCTGAGTGGTGAGCCCCCCTTGTTCAACAGAAGTATTCAAGTGAAGGGGAGACTAGAGACAACCAGGCTGGGTCCTGAGCCAGGGACAACGGGCAAGAGGTTTTAGACTGATTCTTAGACCCCAGCTCTAAATACCTTGGGAGTCTAAGTTCCCAGGTTCTTGGAAGAAGTGGTTCATCACCATTCCAGTTTCAGTTCCCCCATCTCTAATCCAAAGCTCACAAACTCCCCACATTCTTTGGGCTTGTCATGGCACAAAAAAATCTATGACCACCCACCTTGCTAAATCCTGAGGGCTAGAAAAGATGACTAATGGCTTTTCCAAAGTGGAGTTTAGCTTCTGAGACTGAAGCAGAAAACTGGGTATCTGCCACCGACACTAGCCACCATCCGGACCTTATCCCTTTCTCCTGTCCTCCCTGCCTCCTGGGATCCCAGACCCTCTTGCAAAATCCCAAATCCTGTTTTAGGGATGCTGTGACCAAAAACAGCTGCCGCGGCAGGTCCCTGTCACTGTGCAGCCTAGCCACTGAAACCTTCTGCCCTTTATCCCCCAAAAGCAGATTCAGCGCTGACCACACCCCTGAAGGTCATCTAGTATGCCCTGATCTGAATGTTCACATTCCCCCAAAATTCATACGTTGAAATCCTACCCCAAGGTTATGGTATTAGGAGACAAGGCCTTTGGGAGGTGATTAGGTCTTAAGGAGGATAGCCCTCCAGAATAGGATTAGTGCCCTTATAAAAGGAACCCCAGAGAACCACCTTGTCCCTTCTACCACATCAGAACACAGTAAGTAAGCAGCCACCCTATTTCAGTAAGGCACAATCGTCACTCTGTTCGGCTTTGCATAGTTAAATCACTCAGGAAGGTTTCCATCTGCTCCCTGCCTTCCTCAAGAACCAGAAGATCCCAGCCCTGCTCTAGGAACTTGGGCAGGTCTTCCAGTCTTGAAGAAAAGGTTTGCACTCTTGGTCAGTCCAGTTCTCTCCAACCCTCCAGCACCTTTGGTCTGGGCCACCAGCACCTGGCTGACCTGACCACATCAGCCTCCAGTCAGTCACTCCCCCTCCCGCTTATGCCCCCACCATCCATTCCCTATGCAGTAGCTGGAGCCTGACCTATACCCATGGGCTGCAGTCCTGGCCCCAGAATAGAGTGCCCAGGGCCCTGTAGGTGCTTGGGAAGTATTTATGAATAAATGTCCAACATGAAGACATCTGTAGCTTTCAAGACTCAAGATGAGGGAGCATCTGGTATGAAGGAGCAGGTCTCAGCCTTCCACAGAGGGTGAAGGGGAAGCTAATCCAGCCCACGTTCCTCTCACCTGGACAACCTTCCTCCCCTATCCCCCCACCACATTCTCTGGAGGCCAAAACTCAGTTCCTCTAGGAAGCCCTCCCTGATACACAACAACCCCACCTCTCAATTCCCACAGTCCTTGAAAGCATCACAAAATGGGGCACTCCAAAATGCTGCCCTGGCAGAGGCCGTGCTTGGTTCCTTCCCGCTCTGCACCAGAAGCCTGGCTCACGGGAGTGGCTGGACACATATCTGCTACCACAGTGAATCCACTCCAAGGGGGGAAAGTCTCTCCCTCACCATACCTCCTACCCCAGCTGGCATCACTGATGGGCCAAGGCTGGCACTCAACAAAGATGAACAAAAGAGTAGAAACGGCTACTGAAACATTAACAGTACTTATTCCAGAGTGGTAGGACAGTATGGTATTTATTTTCTTCTTGTTGATTCATAGTTTCTAAATTCTAAAAACAAACATGATTTTTAAAGTATAGTTATCTGTATGAGTTTCAAAGTAGGGCAAAGGTCACAGCTCCTCAACCAGAGAATCCCCAGCCCTCAAACCCCCAAAGCTCCCTAAGCTCCTCTAGCTCTGCACCTTTGCTCCTGGCCTACCAGCCAGTTGCCCTCTGCCCCCAGTAGTTCATGTTCCCCTGATAATTACACTTGTACGGCCTGGTGAGTTTTTTGTGTCTTTGCTACAAAAATCCTCAAGGAATTATGATTCCACTTACAGAAGAGAAAGACAACAGCCAAGCATAGCCAAAGACCTGATATTCCAAGTGACAACAGCTTCACGGAGGCAGAGTCACCTGGCCCGGTCCCCTCACCTCTCACGTCCCCTACACCTTTTCATGACCTCTGCCCCTCAGCCTCCTCCTCTTTCTAACTAGGCAGAGATCCATCTAAAAACCGATAAGCCACCTGGGAGCTGGGATCGTAGGAGTCCTTCACCTGTTAAATTATGTTTCTGAATTGTTTTTATTTTTCCTAAACTGGAAAAAAAATTAAAACTTAAAAACAAAAGATGGAGGCCAGATGCAGTGTTCACGCCTTATAATCCTAGCACTCTGGGAGCCCAAGGCAGGTAGATGAACTGCCTGAGTTCAGGAGTTCCAGATCAAGCTGAGCAAGACCAAGACCCTGTCTCTAAAAACAAAAATACCCCAGCATTAGGGCAGGCACCTATAGTTCCAGTTACTCAGGAGACTGAGGCAAGAGGATTGCTTGAGCTCAGGAGTTTGAGGTTGCAGTGAGCTACAATGCCACTACACACAACCAAGGGCAACAAGGTGAGACTCTGTCTCAAAAAAAAAAAAAAAGAAGGAAGTTTGGAAATACTGTTATGTGTTTAGCAGGTGAGCCCATCACTGTAGGGTAGAACTGTCACTGTGAGGTGGGGCCATCACTATGGGCTGGGATTGCCACTGTGGAATGGGGCTGTCACTGGGGTGGGGCCATCACTGTGGGGTGAGGCTGTCACTGGGGTAAGAGGCTGACACCAAGGGGTGGAGCTGACACTGAGGGGTATAGCTGTCAGTGGGGTCGAGCAGTCACTGGGGTTAGGCTGTCACTGTGCGGTGGGTTTTGAATTCCATTCTGGGGCAGTGCCTGTGGTTCATAGGGGTAGGGCGCTGGCCCCATATACCAGAGGTGGCAGGTTCAAACCCAGCCCCCAGCCAAAAAAAAAAAAGACTTCCATTCTGGCAGAAGATGTCATTATCACATGCTGGGATGACAGATCAAGGTGAGCCTGGAGCAGGAAGTGGACAAAGGGGGGTGGAGTGATGGGACAGCCCCTGGGGCCAGTGGGGACAGGCAGCACACTACCACTGAGCTAGGAGAGGCTGCTGCTGGTGGAGGGGCAAGCCTTACTCTCAGCTCACCTGGCAGGTGGGCTCTCAGGTTCTCACAGCCAGCACTGTAGCCAGCAGAAGTCTGAGTCACCAGATGCTAGGTTCCTGGAACTGGGGATCTCTTCCAGCACCCCAAATGACTACCTCCAAGTGGGTTGGCTCTGCCTATGAGAAAGCTCTGTCTACACAGGATCGCAGACTGGGGAAGAGGAAAAACACTATACAGAAAAACGCTACAGGAGGCGGCATTTTGAGAACAAATGAGAAAATCTGAAGATGGAGTGTGCACTGGTTACATCAGTTAACATCCTCAGACTGAGGGGCTGGGTGTGGCGGCTCACACCTGTAATCCCAGCACTTTGGGAGGCCGAGGCAGGTGGATTGTCTGAGCTCACAGGTTTAAGAACAGCCTAAGCCAGAGTGAGACCCCCGTCTCTAAAAATAGCTGGGTGTTGTGGTGGGCAGCTGTAGTCCCAGCTACTCAGGAGGCTGAGGCAAGAGAATGACTTGAGTCCAAGAGTCTGAGGCTGCTGTGAGCTATGATGCCACGGCATTCTACCGATAAATACATACATACATATGTATATACACATACATATAAAATCCTCATACCCATTAGCAGTTGCCCCCCTTAAAAAACAAACAAACAAGAAAAACCATCCTCAGACTGTAGCTCTGAGGAGAAAGGCCTTGTTCCTAGGAGGTATGGACTGAAGCATCTGGGGGTGAAGCAGCTTGATGTCTGTGACGTTCATTCGGTTTAGAGAAGCAAATGGAGCCAATGTTAACTAGTGATGGCAGACAAGTGATCACTGCACTCTTTCAACTTGTCTGCAAGTTTGAAAGTTTTCCAAAAAAATACTGGGGTTAAAACATTTTAAAAACAAAATCTAAAAAAATGTAAACTATCTTATAAGAAGCTGGTTTTCCATGGATTCCTGCTGGTTCTCCCACTTGAGCGCCCAGAGAATACTTCCAGACTGGAGGGAGAAAGCGAGTAGTCCACAGGCCGAAAGAGGTCACAGGTGCAGCACGTGGAACCCTCAGGTATGTCTTTTCCTCTCTAACTCAACACCAGTACTTAAAAATCCAGATCCCGGGCTTCTCTTGAAGACTACAAGGATGTGCAATAGCAGGATGCAGCGAGCAGGGGGTGCAAGACGCTGGGGGACCCCCGCAGTCCAAACCCAGCCTCCACACTGCACTCCAGCTCTCCCCTGTGAGGGCTGGAGGTCAGGGACGCCATCCTGAGGCAGCCCTTCCATTGCTGTATCGTGTTCACTTGTGTTCAGGCCCACACTTCCTCACTTTCTCCGAGCCTTTGAGTCCCCACTTTGCCCATGAGCCGACTCTGGCCCTCACCCTCGGGACTCAGCAGTCCAGATGCAGACACACGGCCTCCCTAATCCTGACCACTGCCACTGAGCCATCTCCCGACAGCTCCAAAGCCTTTCTCCCTTAGGTGGGGGCTTTGCCCCTGGCCTAGGGCATGTGGCACACTAACCTCCTCCCTGGGAACTCTCCCTGTGAGACCCTGCAGCCTCTAAAGCTCTGGCCCCACTTCTCAGCCTGGGAACATTTTCAGGTTTGACCAAAATGCCCACAATGGCTTCATCCCCCAGATACCGGGACAACTGGTGAGCACATGACTGCCCAGAGCTGAGACTACATTCCCCAGCTCCCTGGTGGCCGCCTGGAGTCACATGACTAAATTCTAATTAACAAGACAATGGTTTCAATGTCCCCTCCAAAATTCATGCTGAAATTTAATTGTCAGAATAATAGTGTTAAGAGGTGATTAAGCCATGAGCGCTCTGCTCTCATGGTGGGGTTTAATGCCTTTTGTAAAGGAGTTTGGGGGACCGTGTGCTTTCTGTCTTGGGTACTCATTTGCTCTTCCGCCTTCAGTGATGGGGTAACCCAGTGAGAAGGCCCTTACCAGATGCTAAACAGATGCTGGCACCACGCTCTTGGACTTCACGGCCTCCAGAACTGTGAGCCAAATAAATTTCTGTTCATTATAAATTACCCAGTCTGTGGTATTCTGTTAGAGCAGCATAAAACATACTAAGACAGGGACATAGCAGTGTCGCACGCCAAGTTCCAGAATCCTTTCCTATGAGACCCTTTTCCTTCCTTCCTCCATCCTGCCAGGACACAGATGTGATGACTGAAGTTTCATAGCCACCTTGAACCATGAGCACATGAAGCCACACCCTCAGAACCGTGGAGAGCAAGGTCCCCCAAGGAAACCGTGGAGCAGAACCACCTCCCCAGGCCTGGTCCACAAAGCTCCAGACTTACACAGGGCAAAGAAATAAACTTCCATCTTGTGTAAACCAGTTTTTTGGCTTTTCCTATTACTTGCAGACAAATCTAATCCTGACTAATGCACTCTGTTATTTTTAGGTTTGGCCCTCAGTGACCACATGCCACATGGCAGCAGGACAGAACTAATTTCTTTCTCCTCTTGCAGGAGCAAGTTTGCCTGCTAGTGGAAGTCCGGCTGGCAGCTCCATGTTTGGGCAGGGTGAGTCCAGGATACTGCAAGCTTAGGATCCAGCCGTGGGGTTCAAGAAATATAGACGACATGATCCCTGGGAAAGGTTCCGCAGGACAGCTGAGAAGCTGCACATGACACTGCTAGACTGTGTGGTGCAGCAGCTTTCCCTGAGACGGCTACAGAGATGTAGAAAGTTCCAAGGGGACAAATATGATTTCATCCTATAGATAGAGGCATGGTCTCTACTAGAGGGACAGAGACCAGTCTTCCCATAGAAAACAGACTCGCTTTGTCCCTCTGAGTGCCCTTCTGAACCAAAGAAGTCCCCTTAGAACAAGAAGGTAGGGAAGGGAGGATGGGAGGAATCTCCACCTCACTGGTTCTTTTAGGAAGGAGCAGAAAGAGGGGAATGTAACAATTCCCTGGGAAGGAGCCACTCTGGGAAAGGGACATCTCAGTTTCTAAAATAGCCAGAGCTCCTGTCCATCTCCAGGTTCCCTGTAACCAGGTGCAAGACATGAACACTTGGCAGGGGGAACCTGGCAGGCCCCTGATGGGGGGGATAGGGGGACCCTGAGGAGGACAGGGATCAGCCTACCTATCTGGACATGCCATGTGCTCAGTTCCAAGAAGTTGGGCATTTGGACATTTACACAGAGGCTCCTGAAACCTCATCCCAGGCCTGACCCTGCTGACCCTCTCCTGGCTGTGACCAGGGACTGGGCTCCAGAGTGCTAATGGGAACTTATACCTCCAGCACTTTCACAGGAACCTTAAGCATCACTTCAAGGAGCCAAGAGAACCATAAGCCAACTCTGGGGTCTGTCCACATCCTGCCCACCCTAGTGGCCTCCAGTTTAAACACCTCTGCCCAGGATTCAAGTCCCCTCTCCCATCCTCAATACCCCCATTTGCCCTCCACACCCCAATATTCCAAGCAAATCCGGATCCCAGCTGCCTTTTGGTAAAAGGAAAAGGCAAGAAAAGTCCCGCAGGAGTTTCCCTCCAGCCCTGACTTTCCGAGAGGCCTCATGTTCAGTAACGCTCTCTGAGCCACGTTTCATTTCCATCTGGACAAAATGGTGGTTTTCAAACATATCAGCAGCTGGATCCTTTGTGCATAATGAACATTTTTTTTTTTTTTT
>NW_003852403.1:14919228-14920139 GCF_000181295.1 Otolemur garnettii
CTTGAGCCACAGGCGCCGAGCCTGTGTATAATGAACATTTCATGAAAGTCCATTGTGTAATGCAGCCAAAAGCACAGCCCATGTGCTGGGTGCAGAGCCCCCTGCCCCCAGACCCACCCTGGGACCTCCTCCCACCCAGGGAGAAGCTTTAGAGCCACCAGCAGGGCTGCTGCTCAAGGCTCTCCCAGGGCACACTAGGCCCCCCACTCTCTACCTTCAACTCCCAGGTCCTGAAACCTGGAATGCTGCCCCATCCTCACCCCTTCCCCCCACCTACCAAAGTCCAGTGGAAATGAAGGTCTGACCTCCTCTAAGCTGCCAGGCACCAAGCCTGTGCTCCACCCAACCCTGCCCCTGACCAACTGGCCTGGTGTTTAATAAGTACAGGCCTCATCTCCCCAGTCTGGGTCCAGCTCCTCCAGTGTCCTCCATGGGGTTAAGCTCACAACAGGTGTAGGTTCTGAATGTCATTTTACTAGATATACTTCATACTTCTTGTCTCAATGTAGCTTCAGAACAACCCTATGAGGAAGGCAGGAACACGGGCTACTGTCCCATATAGCAGGCAAACCACTGAGGCTCAGAGAGTTCACGACCTCTGTGGTTTACCTAACAACAGAGCCCAACCTCTGGTTCTGCAGCCCACTGCAGAGTCTACCTGTCACTCCTAATAGACACTGAGAAGCTTTATTAAAGCAAGGACATGCAGAAGGCAGAGAACAAGCTGGGCCTAAGGGGAGTGCCCCTTCCAGGGACACAGCCTCTCACAAGCCCCTGGCAGCCAGATGCCCAGGGTGGGTAACAATAGAACTAAAAATAGGCCCAGCCTTTGGGGAACAGCATGGGGCTAAATGGCCAGCTGCAGGAAACATCTGTCCCAGCTTCAGAACAAACAGGGAGGAAGTCAACAC
>NW_003852403.1:14920427-14921348 GCF_000181295.1 Otolemur garnettii
AGGTGGCCAGAGACCTGCCTGCAGGCACAGAAGCAGTAGATGGCAGTGTTGGGACCAGAAGTCTCTTAATATCAACTCTCCCCAAAACCTCTCCACTCCCGGCTTCACTGGACAGGTCCACCTCCAGCCAGGGAAGACCCAAGGAGCTCCCTGTGCCAGGCACTGTAGTTAATACTTAAGGAGGAGCCGCCTGGCAGCCCAGGAGTTCTGACCAGGCCCAGCCTACTGCTCTTTAATTCCCACGCTCACCCACTATAAACTCCAGCCAGAGCAACTTCTCAGTCCCCAGAACAGGTAATATCATCAGACCTTTGCAATTAATTATAATAAAATAGAGCCAGTGATTACTGGGCCTGGAACGGGAGTGAGCTGTCCTACAGTATATAGAAGGCAGAAATTTTGCCTTTGAAGATCCTTGAAATATTCCATAAACAACAAGCTGGGCCATTTTTCAATTGGTCCAATTCAGCCAGTTCTCCTCCAGCAATGGGACAGATATCACCATAACTTCTGCTAAGCAGCAGATGAAGTTTGAGGACCACACCTCGGCCCCACACTCATTCATTCCACATCTTTCTGTTTAGTTTACCCTTCCTGCCAGACTCCCCTCTACCCAGCCCACTCCCACTCCTGTACCAGGAAGGCTTCCTCACCTTCCTTCCTAACCTTCCCCAAGGTCCACCAGGCTGGCCTTCAGTGGCATACCCAGAGCTTGGCTGGTGCTTGGCACAAAGGAGCCCCATTGAATGAACAAAACTGGGAAGACTAATAATTAGTTTAGAGATGGGATCTCACTGTGTTGTCCAGGTTGGACTTGAACTCCTGGGCTCAAGTGATCCTCCTGCCTCAGCCTCCTGAGTAAGGGGGAGTATAGGCCCATGCCACTCCATCCAGCTAAAACTGGAAAGTTTTTTTTTTTTT
>NW_003852403.1:14924793-14926220 GCF_000181295.1 Otolemur garnettii
AGGTGTATGTGGCTGGCACCTTAGCCGGTTGAGCCATAGGCGCCGAGCCAGTTTTTATTTTTTCTACTGTGCTTTGAACTTCTTTAAAAAATAATTTAATTAATGATTTTTTTATTGTTTCAGGTTAATTGAGGGTACAAAGAATTAGATTACACTGTTTTGCATTTGTTAGGTAAAGTCCCTCTTTTAATTATGTCCTACCCCCCCCCAGAGGTGTTCCATACACTGTAATGTTGCACCCCTTAAATGGAAGCACCCCATCCCCCTCCTTCCTCCACTTTCCCTGCTCCCTCGTACCCCTGCCCTCCACCTTAAGTTGCTCTGAGTTTTTCTCTTATGTGCGTACATATGAGATCATCTATTGGCTTCCTATTAGAGTGGAGTACACTGGATTCTTGCTTCTCCATTCTTGGGATGCTATACTAAGAAGAATGTGTTCCACCTCAATCCAAGTTTATACAAAAGATGTAAAGTCTCCATCTTTTTAATGGCTTAATAGTATTCCATGGTATACATACACCACAGCTTGTTAATCCATTTCTGGGTTGATAGGCATTTAGGTTGTTTCTACATTTTGGCTACTGTAAATTGAGCTGTGATAAACAGTCTAGTAGAAATGTTCTTATGATAAAATTATTTTTTTTCTTCTGGGTAGATGCCTAGGGATTGGAGGTCTATAAAATATTTTTAAAACTTAGGCAGGTATGGTGGTGCCCATGGCTCAATGGGTAGGGCACCAGCTACATACACCCAAGCGCAGGTTCGAACCTGGCCTGGGCCAGCTAAACAACAAAGACAACTACAACAAAAAAATAGGCAGGCATTGTAGCAGGCAGCTGTAGACCCAGCTACTCAGAAGGCTGAAGCAAGAGAATTACTTAAGCCCAAGAGTTTGAGGTTGCTATGAGCGATGATGCCACGGCACTCTACCGAGGGCAACATACTGAAACTCTGTCTCAAAAAAAAAATTTAAAAAAAACTTAGGCTGGTCTGGTGCTTGTAGTCCCAGCTACTCAGGAGACTGAGTTAGGAGGATCCCTTGAGCCCAACAGTTTAAGATTGCTATGAGCTATGACTCCATGGCACTCCACTCACGGTGACAGGGTGAGACTCTGTCTCAATAAATAAATTAATTAATAGAAATAAAAATAAAATAAAATAAAAAAGAGTATAAAGGAGTCCTAAAAATAAAAAGTTTACAAATACCTGTGATTTAACTTTCACAATAACCAATTACCTTGCTCTCATTTTGCCTGTGCAGACCCTGAGGCACAAGGTGTCGGGTAATTTGCCTGAGGGTACACAGGTAGACAAGTGCGGTTCAAAGCCAGGCAGCTGAGCTTCAGATTGTAAGGGCTCTGAACCTCAAGGTTGGCCAGATGTGATGGCTCATGCCCGTAATCCCAGCACTGTGGGAGGCTAAGACA
>NW_003852403.1:14927804-14932102 GCF_000181295.1 Otolemur garnettii
ATCATGATGGCAGAAATCATCCAGGATGAACTCACCCAGTACTGACATGGCTACTGGGGACAGGCGGGATATAAAGCTACATAGTTCTCTGGAGGGCAACCTGGCAATAATTCTAAAATATCTTTAAACTGTGCAGCCCTGTAACCCAGCCAATCCTTCCATCAATGTAGCCAAAAAATAAAAATAAAAAGCAAATATTTGGCCACAAAGGTATCCAGGACAGTTCTGTTTCTATTAGTGAAAGACTGAAGGCCAGGCATGGTGGCTCACACCTGTAATACTAGCACTCGGGGAGGCCAAGGTGGGTAGATTGCCCAAGCTCAGGAATTTGAGAGCACCCTGAGCAAGACTAAGACCCCATACCTTAAAAAATAAAATAGCCAGGCATTGTGGCAGGTGCCCATAGTCCCAGCAAGAGCATCCTCCTGCCTCAAACTCCCAAGTAGCTAGGACTATAGAGGCCAGCCACAAAGCCTGCTAATTTTTCTATTTTTAATAGAGATGGGGGTCTTGCTCTTGCTCCGGCTGGTTAGAATTTCTAAGCTCAAGCAATCCACCTCTCCCGGCCTCCCAGAGTGCTAGGATTACAGGCATGAGCCACTGTCCTCAGCCTGATTAAGTCAGATTGTATGCCTGTATCAAAACATCGCATGACCCTGTAGATAAATACAGCTATTACATACCCACATTAACTTAAAATTTTAAAAAATAAATAAAATGGGGCGGTGCCTGTGGCTCAGTGAGTGGGGCACCGGGTCCATGTACCAAGGGTGGTGGGTTTAAAGCCAGCCCCGGCCAAACTGCAACAAAAAAATAGCCAGGTGTTGTGGCAGGTGCTTGTAGTCACAGCTACTTGGGAGGCTGAGGCAGAAGAATCGCCTAAGCCCAAGGAGTTGGAGGTTGCTGTGAGCTGTGATGCCACAGCACTCTACCGAGGGTTAATAAGTGAAACTCTGTCTCAAAAAATAATAATAATAATCTAAAAATAAATAAATAAATAAAATGGATGGAGCATCAGACAAGCATCACCAATAGGACATAGAATGAAAGACGCTAACATAGGAGAATTCCGTACGGTTCCATTTCTCTAAAACAGGCAAAACTAGTCTATGATGTTGGAAGCCATGCAAGGAGCCATGTCAGGAGCAGGAGGGGTGTGGGGGTAGTGGGCTGCAGGAGTCCAGCACTGCTGGCAGAGTCTATTCCTTGACCTGGGGGGCTCCCAAAGGTATGCTCACTTGTAGTTTTCTATGGATGTTAAACTTCAATTTCTAAGTTTCAAAAGAATGAAGTAGCAGTGTATTTTACTGATATAGGAAAATATCAACTATATATCTAGGTTTTTAATAAAGTATTTTAGAATTTCGTCCCATTAAAAAGAAGGGGGAGGCCTCTTATATACAAGTGCATGTGAACACACACAGGTAGGAAAATTCCTGAAAGGATAACTCTCAAAACATTAATGGTGAACCGTGGTTATCTCTAAGAAGTGAGATCACAGAAATTTTTCTCATCATCCTAAATACGTTTATTTTCTCTGATTTTCCTACAGTGAAAATATACTATTGATTAAAAAGAGAGTGACCAAAAAAAAAAAAAAAAATACCTGCACAGTAAGACTATGAATACCAACAACCATGGTTCTATATCAATTTTACAGCCCACAGAGACCCTGACCGCACAGGAGTGAGGGTGCTCCTCAGGTGCTGCTGATGGAAAGCTAAACACCTTCTGTGGAAGAAACAAGGCTAGTGGAGTGGGAAAGGCCTCGAGGACTCCCCGCACTGGCCCCTGCAGAGGCCTGGCCAGTTCCTTCGCCTCTCTGAGCCTTGCTTGCCCACAGGACAGTGAGGGTTAAACAGGTCATGGTATCATAGCCTGACCAGGTCAGTTGTCATGGTGGCTCATACACACAGGCTCCCCCAGGCACCAAGGAAGAAATGGAGATGCAGGGAGGCTGGGCCACTTCATCACCCCACACTACAGGCCTGTGAGGGACAGTCTTCCCCCAAAACAACCTACAGGGTCCTCCCCACAATTGCAGTGTGGTCTAAAGGCCTGACTCCTGGTCTGGACCTTGGGAAGTCTCCCTATCCCAAGGACACTGGGCCTCAGTGTCCCAGGAATAAAAGGAGTAGGTTGGACATTGCACATGACCTTGGGTAGCCTCACTTGGCCCCCACACCCATCAATCTCATCAAACCCTCAATGGAACACAGGGGCAGGAAAGGTGGGAAGGCTTGTCCAGACAGGAAGTGACCTCACCGGATGAATGACTGGCCAACATTCCATGGGGAGCCCCCACCTGCTGGTGACCTGTGGGGTCATGGGAGCCGGGAGTGGGTGGGCACGTGGAGGCCAAGGAGGAAACAGGATTTACTGCGGAAGGCCAGGCACATGGCAGACCCCCGGCAGGGAAGTGACTTCATCTCACACTCCGTCCTCTTTGCTTCCGTCCTTGGCATGAGGACTTAACCCCCAGAGGGCCATGTTTCACCAGGCTGTAGCCACAGGCTAGGGCAAGATAGTCCAGGCTTTCTCCTCTCCCCGATTCCTACTACCCCAGGCCACAGATGAGGAAACCGAGGTTCAGCAAGGCTAATAACAGAGCAGGGACTCACTAAAGTGAGTTGCATAGAGCAAGGAGGTATTAACTACAGCTCAGGAACTCAGGGAAAGCTTCCTGAAAGAGGAAGACAACTGAGCTGAGCCTTGAAAGAAGTAACACTTGACAGGCAGGCAGGAGGAGCAGCATGGAGAGAGGAATGCTTGGCACTGGGGAGAGCCTCCTAGGACATACTCAGGTACCATGAGGCCAGAATACAGGATGGGGATTGGGGTTGGGCCAAACCCCAAAGGTCTACCTTGGAGACCATGCCAGGATTCTAGATGTTGCTCTGCAGAGTGTGAGGTGCTGCCCAAGCCAGGCAACAGGAGAGAAGTATGACCACACCTACAAGGTCTGCATGGAGGAGGCGCCATGAGCAAGGGTTAGATATTACTCCAGGGCCCAAAGCTCAGCAGGCTTCACCTTATCACCCTGTCAAACCCAACTAAACTAAGAGAAAGAAATTCACAGTACCAGCAGTACCACGTGCCAAGGTCTGTACCAGGCAAGGCACTAGTGCACAGACTGCCTGGGTTCAAGCCTCATCTCCACCACCTCATCTCCAAGCTTTATGACCTTGATGGAAACATTTAACCTTTCTATGCTTCAAAGCTCTGTCAGATGAAGACAATAACCATACCCATCACTGAGGCTGTGAGGACTGACTGTGACAACCCCTGTATAGGTCCACAGAGCTCTGAGGGAGCTCAATCACTGCTGTATCATTTCTCCAAATGCCACTGCAGGCTACAGATCTTAGCTGTTCTGGGCAATGTGGCCTGGGTCACCTAGATCACACGGCAATGAAAGCAAAGCCGAGACTCAAACTTGGACCCTCTGGCCCCGAAAACCCAGGCTCACCCCAACCCATCAGGCAAAACAAAACCTACAACACAGAAACCTCAACCTGCCCGCTTGGCTCTCCAGGCCTCTGGGCAGTTTCTGGCAGGGAGGAGTCCACCACCTCAAACCTTCGGTGGTAGAAGGATGGGCAGGGAGAAAATGCCAGGGCACAGGAGGGAAAGAAAAATATTTTTAAGTTTCTCCCTCTTCCTGTTTATCTATCCCCTCCATCCCAAAGTCTGGTAGCTATTTGTTCAGGGAAGGTCC
The DNA here is from genome assembly GCF_000181295.1 of Otolemur garnettii. Taxonomy (NCBI): domain Eukaryota; kingdom Metazoa; phylum Chordata; class Mammalia; order Primates; family Galagidae; genus Otolemur; species Otolemur garnettii. The sequence continues at coordinate 14,931,523 of NW_003852403.1, forward strand.
TGCCAAGAGTGACGTCCTGCCGGGTGGCCACCCTGGACCAAACCACCCCTGCCAACCTTGCACTGGGGGCACCAAGGCCGACCTCCCTATAGACCACTCCCAGCCCAAGAGACTGCTATATAAAGGGGCTTTCAGCTGAAGCAAGAGCCCAGGAGGGAAAGTTGTCTTGGCACCAATCAGCTCCTCATTCAGGCCAGAGATGTGACAAGAAGGATTGGAGAAGTGACTCTAAGCCTGGTGCTGGAGAAAGACCCAGAGCCTGCACTGGGGTCAGGAACACAGACACAGCCTGTGTGGCCAGGCAGAACTGGCAGCCAACAGCTGCTGACCAATGACTTGCTGTGTGACTTTGGCCAAGTCACTGAACTTCTCTGAGCACAGTCCCATTACCTGTAAAATGAGGATAATGTTGATACCTACGTTGCAGGGATATGGTGAGGACATAAGACAATGTACAAAGAGGGTTAGCACCTAGTGAACCTTAATAAATTTTGCTTATTTCTATTGTCACCACCAGGCTTACCCCTCACTCCTGAAGATGTGAAGTGTCTTTAAAATGTACTCAGAAGAACAATGACAG
>NW_003852403.1:14932800-14943182 GCF_000181295.1 Otolemur garnettii
TCATTTCTGTCCCCACCTTGGAGAGTTGAAAGTTGGGGCAGAGATGGAAGGAGCCAAAGGCGCAGCCACCCAGGGAGCTGGCAGACAGGAGAGCTGGGGTGGGAGTGGAGGAAAGGGATCCACACGCTGCCACGAGGGAAGACTTCAAGGGTAGGTGGCCCCAGACCGAGCTCAGGTGTGAGCAAGACAGCTGCACCCAGCTGTATACCCCAGAAGCATGGGAGAGCGTGATGTATGCAGGGCCCGCTTGTATCTTCATGCACAAGATGCTAGTACAGCCCACACGTGCCCATCCCAGGCTGTGCCTGGCCAGCCCACAGCACCAGCGTCCACCGAACTGCAGTGCCTCCTCATCTCTCCCAGCACCCACCACCAAGGCAGGCAAAGGACTGGGGTGGAGGAGGAGGCAGGGATGAAGGAAGAGAAGACTGTGACTCAGTAGGCACACCGGTGTGACAAGACCAGGGAACTCCGCACTGCAGAGACCTTCCCACACCAGCGTGACCATTCTCCCCATGGGACTGCAACCAGGGGGTGGAGATGGGTAAGACTAGGGGGCAGCAGGGGGGGTTGGCTAAGTGACACAGGACACTCAGAGTCACCATGTGACCCCAGGCAAGTCTCATCTTCTCACAGATCCTCTGGAACGTCTTCACTTTCCTTCTCAAAAAAAAAACAAGGCCCTTCCCCCATCACCCAGCAATGCATTCCTTGGTATATGTCCTAGAGAAGTGGGTTTTCATGTTCACCAAAAGGCACAAAAGTGTTCACTGTGGCTACATCCAGAATAGCCAAAAGCTGGAAACAAGGTGAAGGTCCACATACAAGAAAGAGAAACAAATGGTGGCATGTCCTACAGTGGAGCTCCACCCCACAGTGAAGCCACTGCCACCTGCAGCCACATGTGTGACTGTCACAGTTACATGGAGTGAAGGAAGCTAAACGAAAACAGCAGGCACTGTGTCAGTCCGATGATATAAACCACAAGATCAGGCAGGGTAAATTCTTGGTAAGGTGGTCAGAAAAGTGACCACTTGCACCACTGGGGAACTAATAGGGAAGGGGCACCAGGGAACCTTCTGGGGCATCAGAAATGTTCTCTATCTTGATCTGGGTGGTAGTTACTCAGGTGATACATCTGTAACAACTCGTTCAAGCTAGCGTTGACTCACTATCTGGAATCATATCTCAATTTACAAAACAAAACAACAACAGCTAATATATAACCCATTCTCTGCCTTCCCAAGGACTGTAGTGAGGCTGCACTGAGAGGTGATGTGCACAGAGACCAGAGTAAGTGTTGGGTTGTGGGTAACAACACAGTCTGGGAGGCAGAAGGACCAGGGTTCAAATCCTGATGCTCCCTCTGGCTAGATTTGTTGTTGTTGTTGTTTAGTAGATTTTTTTTCTTTTGAGACAGTCTCACTTTGACACCTTTGGTAGAGTGTGTGGTGTCACAGCTCACTGCAACCTCAAAATCTTGAGCTCGGCTCGGCACCTGTGGCTCAAGCGGCTAAGGTGCCAGCCACATACACCTAAGGTGGCGGGTTCGAATCCCCAGCCCGGGCCCGCCAAACAACAATGATGGCTGCAACCAAAAAATGGCCAGGCGCTGTGGCGGGCGCCTGTAGTCCCAGCTACTTGGGAGGCGGAGGCAGGAGACTCACTTGAGCCCAGGAGTTGGAGGTTGCTGTGAGCTGTGAGGCAATGGCACTCTACCAAGGGGGATAGCTTGAGGCTCGTCTCAAAAAAAAAAAAATCTTGAGCTCAAGCGAACCCCTTGCCTCAGCCTCCCAAGTAGCTGGGACTATAGGCTATAGGCACCTTCCATAACGCCTGGCTATTTTTAGAGATGGAGTCTTGCTCTTGCTCAGGCTGGTCTCAAACTCCAGAGCTCAGGCAATCCACTCGCCTTGGCCTCCCAGAGTGTTAGGATTACAGGTATGAGCCACTGTGCCCAGCTTGTTTAATAAATTTTTTAATAATAAAAGTAATTTGTACTTACTATCACAAGTCAAAGACTGAAAAATATTGTGCCTTCCCCACCCCCTGAAAACACACCTCCTAAGCCTCCTTATGCAACAAGCTTTTTCTCTTCCAGGACAACAAAAACACCCCTTATGGCCTATACATGTAATTCCGGCCCTATCGCCTGCCTCTTCCCTTATCACTGCTCATTCAACAAACAGCTGTGAAATATCTACCTGTCAGCCAGATAGGCACAGTCCTGTCCCCTCATGGAGCAGACCTTCCAATAGGAGAGAAAGAGAGGGAGGGAAAGAGGAAACAAAGGAACACACTTACGACACGCTATATACACTGTGATATGGGCCACCAGGAGCTGAGAGGCTGAGCTAGAAAACGGGGAAGGTAGGAAAGGACATGTGTCAGACACGGTAGTCACAGAAGGCCTACGCCAACGTATGAAGACCAGAAAGGCCTGGGCACATGAAGTAGTGTGCCAGGCAGCGGGAACAGCATGTGCAAACGCCCTGAGGCAGCAAGGACACAAACCAGAGACAGTGTAATCTGTACTTCTCTGCCACAGAATCCTCGGCACCCAACCTTGAGTCCTCATAGTTTTACTTCTTCAGGACGGGCTACCCCAATTTGGAATGCTTAGATAAAAGAACGTGTGCATCTAAAAAACTCTGATACTGCCGTATTACTTTTTCAAAAGACAAATCCTACTTTTATTTTTTTTTTATTTTTTTTATTTTTTGAGACAGAGCCTCAAGCTGTCAACCTGGGTAGAGTGCCATGGCTTCACTGCTCACAGCAACCTCCAACACCTGGGCTCAAGTGAGTCTCCTGCCTCCACCTCCCAAGTAGCTGGGACCACAGGCGCCCGCCACAACGCCCGGCTATTTTTTTTTTTTTTTTTGGTTGCAGCCGTCATTGCTGTTTGGCGGGTCCGGGCTGGGGATTCGAACCCGCCACCTTAGGTGTACGTGGCTGGCGCCTTAGCCGGTTGAGCTATGGGCACCGAGCCAACAAATCCTACTTTTACACAGCAGTCAACACTGCTTAAGAGGGCCAGTTTCCCATATCCTCCCTAGTTCAAGATGTTGTCACTCTTCTTCATTTCTGCCTACTTCCTATTCCCCACAGCCCCTTCCTCGGGATGCTGTGAGGTTCAACTAAGAAATCCATCCACCTGCCGAGCCAATGCCTCACACAGCACAAGCACTCAGCAAGTGGGAGCAGGGTGTAATCCACTTTTCTACACAAATGCCAGGAGTGACCACCAGTTCCATAATTACCACATTACCTAGGGGAATTCGCAAGAGGATCTTTGAATGCTGAAACCCACAAAGTCTACGTGGCTGTTCCTAGAGACAGGGATATGGAGAAGAGGAGGTGGCAGCTGAGGCTCAGTAACAGAACCCTGGGCAGAGTTGAGAGACTGAGTCCCACTAGCCTTTCTGAGGCTCTCATCTGTAAAACAAGCTGATCCATTCATTCCTTCCACACACAGCCATTCTACATTTCTGGGGCCAAACTATGGGTGAGGCACTATTCTAGGACCTGACAGTACAGAACACAAATCCTTGTACATACTAGCAGGAGGCACAGAAATACATTTACACGTGGCATATGAGGTCGGACAACTAAGTTCATGAACTCACTCTAGAAAAAGTGCTACATACCCCACTGCTGAATGTCACTATGGTCACTTTCAAAGCATCCCCTTGGAAAGCTATGCACTGATGCCAGTGCCTAGTCCACCCTTCAAAGTAATTTTGGCACTCTTTTTCCGGACTGGGCATCAGAGCTGTCATCAAATGAGATCCAACAATTCAGTCCACAAACTCACTCTAGAAAATGTGCTACATACCTCATTGCTGAGTATCACTACGGACACCTTTGCTGTACTCCCTGGGCCATCTGGTGACCACAGTGATACTCTCATATAAGGAGATACAGGCCAGAGGTGTGAAATTTGAGAAAGGGTGTAGGGTGTGGGGAGCCCACATTTGAGTAAAGACCTAAAGGAAGTGTCACAGCAGCCACGTGGCTCTCTGGAAGAAACGCACGCCAGGTGGAGGGGCCTTGAGGTGCAGTGTCCCGAGTGTGCTGAGGGAGCTGTGAAGTGGCCACCGTGGCTGGAGCAGGATGAGCCCAACTACTGGGCAGGGATGTCCTGGAAGCCACAGTACAGACATTGGCTCTCGCTGTGAGTAAATGGGGAACCATAGAGGGTAGGGGGAACACAAAGAAGTGCTCTGATCAGACTTTTATGTTCTCAAGGTCACCCTACCTATGGTGTTAGAAGAGTCAGTTGGGGAACAAGGACAGAAGCAGGAAGCCCTGTCCGGAGTCCACTGCAGTTGTATAAGTAATGCCAGAAGCATGGGCCAGGGTGGAGGACAAGTGGGGCAAACCAGCCCACCCTGCACTCACCCTGAGGCTGAGGCCCATCGGCCTCCTGGCACATTATTTCTCACGTGTGAGAGAAGAGGCACCACAGACAGCTGTGAGGTGTTTGGCCTGAACAAACAGAGGCGTGGGCTGCCACCAACCACATTGGGCCAGACTGCGGAGGAAGCAGGTGTGCGTGAGGACTGGGCAGACAGATGGAGAGCCACAGTCTCGTCTCTGCTGCAATCTCAGAAGGAAGTGGCAGGCCTGGGTTGGGAGTGGAGGCTGCAAAGAAAGAGGAACTGGTCCTGAGGCTTGCAGGGATTACTCCAAACACAAACACAAAAGAAAGAGAAAAAGTGAATCCTGAAAAGTCATTGTGACACATCTGACCCACTAGACTTCACTGCCCAAAGCCCGGGCCATAGCCAAGGCTGGACCACTCACGGGCCCACTTTACAGGTGGGGAAACTGAGTTCTAGAGTGAGCGCATCTTGTTTAGATGCCAGAAAGGGCCAGGATGAGCCAACATGCAGGGGCAGGCAACCTGTGAGACCATTGGGTGCCTACAGCTCCCATCTACCACTTAAGCATGGACTTTGGAGTGAGAGGATCAGTGTCCCCAACTACCCAGAGGTTCCCCAGGATTCCCAGGAGGTGATACAGGACCCTGGATTTCCAGAGCTGAGACCATGACTCAATCCAGACTCCATAAATGTCTACTTAGGAATCGGGGAGCTCTTTTTTTAAAGCCAAGATATAATTCACATACCACAAAATTTAGCCTTTAAAGTATAGCGCCCCTCAACTTACAATGGCATTATGTCCTGATAAGCTGATTATAAATTAAAAATATAGTAAGCCAAAAATGCATTTAATGCTAGCAACACAGCAGACAGTCCCTGACTTATAATAGTTCAACTTACCATCTTTAGACTTTATTATGGTACAAAAATGAAATGATTCAGTAGAAACCCTAACCCCATGGAAGGTCACAGGGAGCTCCTCAACTTAGCTTGGGGTGCCATCCAAATAAACTCATCACTAAGCTCTAGAATGGTGACTATCTTATACAGTTCATTGGTTTTCGGTATATTCACAAAGTGATGGAACCACTATCTAACCCCAGAACATCAAACTCAAAAAGTTACACATGGAATTACCATAAGACCCAGCAATCCCACTGCTAAGTATATATACCCAAGAGAACTGAAAACAAGTGTCCAAATACTCATCCTGGGTGAACAGGTAGGCTGCCCCCATTCAGTATCTCTGAATGCCCATGAATATTCACAGCAGCCAACTAGCCATTCACAATAGCCAAAAACCAGAAACAACCCAAACGTCTATCAACGGATAAATGAACAAATAAAACCTGGGACATCCATACATAAGTTACTCATCCATAAACAGGCATGAAGTACTAATACATGCCATAACATAGATGAACCCTGAAAACATTACAGTACGTGAAAAAGCCACACACAAAAAGCTACATATTATATGAATCCATTTATATGACCAAGCACAAAAAAAGAAAGGTTATGATTCAGATATGAAAAAGGGGGAGAACTGAGCCTCCCCACAGCTCCTGGCAGCCTGCTGTGCCCCTTAGCACAGGGCCATATTCATATTGAGAACATCTGTGTGAACTGAGCAAAGCCCAACTCTGTGCCAAATTCCTGATTCCTAGGAGAAATGGGTTTAAGAGCAACTATATAGCTGGCTGCAGCAGCTCATGCCTACAATGAGAGACTAAAGGTAGGTAGACTGCCTGAGTTCAGGAGTTCAATAACTAGCCTAAGTAAGAGAGAGTCCCCCGTCTCTAAAAATAGCCAAGCATTGTGGCAGGTGCCTATAGGCCCAGCTACTGGGAGGCTGAGGCAAAGAGGATTGCTTGAGCCCAAGAGATTGAGGTTGCTGTGAGCTATGATGCCAGAGCACTCTACCCAGAGTGACGAAGTGAGACTCTTATCTCAGAAAAAAAAAAAATATGACTATATGCAGATCTCTTTTTGTTGTTGTTGTTGTTGTTGCTGCAATTTGGCCAGGGCCAGGTTTGAACCTGCCACCCTCAGTATATGGGGCCAGCGACCTATCCACTGAGCCACAGGCACCACCCTATATACAGATTTCAATAATGACACCATTCTACCCTTATCTTCAACCAAGCAAGCCAGATTTCCAGTAATCAAGAATGCTCTATTGAAACAGACACTGGGGACTGCTCATGAGTAGTTTGAGCTTAAATGTGAGGTCTGATTACCCAAAATCATCCAATCAGCTAAACATTATCACTACTACTCTGCACAGCAGGTGTCAGTGACAGAGGCAGGGGAAACAGGAGAGGCCCAAGGGTGCAGCTCTCTACCATCAACCCAACATTGGCAATGTGGCCTCAGTTAATATTCTTTTAAATTAACACTGTTCATTGGAAACGAGCTGGCTTTCTGGTTTATTAGTATTGCCTGTTTATTTTATAGTTATGTAAAAACTAAAGCATTTATGCCTAGACTTGTATATATTCAAGTTATATTCCAATAAGAATAATTAAATTGGCTCGGCGCCTATAGCTCAACCGGCTAAGGCGCCAGCCATGTACACCTAAGGTGGAGGGTTCGAATCCTCAGCCCGGACCCGCCAAACAACAATGACGGCTGCAACCAAAAAGTAGCCAGGCGTTGTGGCGGGCACCTGTGGTCCCAGCTACTTGGGAGGCAGAGGCAGGAGACTCGCTTGAGCCCAGGAGTTGGAGGTTGCTGTGAGCTGAGATGCCACAGCACTCTACCCAGGGGGACAGCTTGAGGCTCTGTCTCAAAAAAAAAAAAAAGAATAATTAAATCAATAAGTAAGGGATTTTTCCTCTAAAAGAAAGTTCACAAAAAAATATATGTATGTATGTATATGTATATATATGTACATTATATGAAATGTCCAGAATTGACCAATCTATAGAGACAGTAGGTTAGTGGCCTAGGAGTGGGGAGTGACTACTCATGGGTATAGAATATCTTTGGGGGTTGATGAAATTATTGTGAAATTAGGCTCAGTGCCTGTAGCTCAGCAGCTAGGGCATTAGCCACATTCACTGGAGCTGGCAGGTTCAAATCCAGCCTGGGCCTGCCAAACAACAATGACAACTACTACCAAAAAATAGCTGGGCATTGTGGCGGGCACCGATAGTTTCAGCTACTGGGGAGACTGAGGCAAGAGAATCGATCAAGCCCAAGAGCTGGGGGTTGCTGTGAGCTGTGATGCCACAGCACTCTACCAGGGCAACAAAGTAAGACTCTGTCTCTAAAAAAAAAATTAGATGGGGATGACAGAAGCGTAAATCTTGGAATATACTAAAAGCTACTGAATCATGCACCTGAAGTAGGTGAGCAGAACTCAGATGGAGAAATCCACAAACCCCTCTATTCACAGCTCCCTTCCCAGAGGCACTGTCTTCTCCTTCCCCTATAGCAGCGGTTCTCAGCCTGTGGGTCGCCACCCACAGGAACTGTATTCAGGGGCCGCAGCATTAGGAAGCTTGAGAACCACTGCCCTACAGGGTTTCTGGGACCAAGATGAGGCCCTAGTCACCAGACAATCCCATCCAGGGTGAGCAGGTGGCTGCCCCCATAATGTCACAACACAGAGCTCCTATCTCCTGGGTACTACTTTGAATTATTAAATTACGAAAAACTTAGAAACAATGAAAACAACCAAAGTTAGACGTATGTAAGAAATGGCCCTGATTATGTGCAGTGTCAAGGAAGACAGCACCCATCAATGTAGATTCAGAGCCCTGGTGACCCAGTGGGCTGGGGTCAGCATAGGGCCAGTAGGGTTAAAGCCTGAATGTGGGCAGCCCCCCCTTCCCCAAGAGGCCACAGACAGCCCCACCCTCCATCCACACAAATGCCACATGCACACCAGACCGGACTCCTATGGGTAAGGCCCCAAGCACACTACTCTGGCAAAGGCAACTTTATTGCAACGAGAAGGGAGACTCAACAGACTTGAATGTCCCTCTTCAGTCAGCACAACAAATCCTCCTCTCCTGGAGACTATTCCTTCTAGTAATACATCATAGAGACAGGAGAAGGCTGCCATGTGATAGGAGTCAGTGGTGAAGCAGCAGAAAGACATATCCACCTAGATCCCCAGGACAGGTCACCACAAAGGATATTTTGGACAGACTGCTGGTCCTTTCTGTTCCAATGCCTCCTTCCTCCAGAATCTGCTCTAAATTAGCCACCTCCAGGAAGCTTCATTCCAGCTGCTCCACAGCCCCACTGAGCCCCAGCTCAGAGCATGTACTCAGAACTCCAGTGCTGAGATTGCTCCCTAAGACCCACTGTCACGTGAAAAAAATCAGGCCACACAGCCATGGACCAAGTGTGATTTATACCTAAAAATCAAAAACTAAACAAATGTATAAGGAAGCAAAGAAAAAGACCAAGGGACATTCAGCAAATCGCTGATAATGTTACCTCTGGAAAGGAAAGTGGGAAAGGAGGGGAAGGAGTTTTACAATTTACTTTCTATGAAGCTCCTACTTGAATATTTTATAAAGATAATTTTATATTATGTTCCACACACTCGAATACCACATAGCAATGCACATACTACACTACTGGAAAGTGCAGTAAAGGGTTAACTCTCAAAAAGCATCACACTGAGTACCTAGTATATGATTACCTATTATGGGATTCCATGTGCATGAAAACCTAGAAAAAACAAAATCACAGATGCATGAGCCAGGGCCCACAGGTGGGAGCTGTGCCCACCTACAAGTGAGTGCGAGGACCCTTCTGGGCGATAGAAATGTCCTCAGACTTGAGTGCCACCATGTGTCACTCAGATAGTGGCTGCATGGCTATGAAATTTACCCACACTCACCAACTTGTACACTTAGAATGGGTGAATTTTAGAGTGTGTATACCTCAATAGAACTTTTTTTTTTAAGGTAGAAGAGGGAATGGGGAATAACTGCTTCATGGGTACAGGGTTTTCTTTGGTTGTAGAAGAACGCTTTAGAACTTGATAGAAGTAGTGGTTATACAACATTGTGAATGATTAAATGACATTGAATGCAGTTTAAAATGAATAATTTTATGTTAAGCGAACTTCACCTTAGTAAAAAAAAATTATGATAGAAAAAATATGATTACAGAGGAGAAAATTCCATTTTGCAGATGAGAAAATTGGGCTCAGAGGGGGCAGTCAACTGCAGCCTGGGGCTTACTCACTCGACGCCTCGGGCCCAGTTTGGAGCCCCCCTAGAGCAGAGACTGCTCCACGTCTCCCCCAAGGTCTCTGCAACTATGATGCCCTGCAGGGGGAGATCCATCTCTCTGGGACATCCAGAAACCAGAGCTTTGCAGCCGGCCTTGGAGTGAGCCAGACAGGACAGAACCTGCAGGTTCTCCAAGTGTCCACAGCTCTACAGACAGGGCTGCCTCAGGAGGCAGAGGTGAGCACCCAGGAAGCGGGTGAGCACCCAGGAAGCAGGTGGTCACAGCAGGCTAAACCACCACTCAGATCAAGGCTGGATGATGTCATCAAGGATGACAGGCTTAGTCACTACAGGGCAGCAGTCAAAGGGGACATGTGGCAGGTGGTGGCGTTGCCCACCCAGGCAACAAGAAGTGGGAGCAGATGCAGATCAGATCCTAGAGGGTAAGTTCCCTGTCACCACGTGGTACTCAGATGAAAGAAAGGTACTGACCATGAGATGGTGGTTGAAGAACAGCTCCTTGGAGAGAACTTACCTCCCTATCACTCAGAGTACATGGCAGCAAAGAAATTTCTTTCCGGAGGAATATCTGGCATTGACCTCTCAGATTCTGAACAACTGGCAAAATTTGCTAGAATGAAGCCAAGAAAAGAAGAAAATGATGCTCCAAAAGGCTGTGCAAAGATGTTCAGGAATAACTCTGCCGCGAGGAAACATCCACACACCCCCAGGCCCAGGGTCCACGTCTGTGCAGAAGCCAGAACTACATCAACTGGCCCATCCTGAAGAGAAAACC
>NW_003852403.1:14943654-14950932 GCF_000181295.1 Otolemur garnettii
CTGTAGTCCCAGCTACTTGGGAGGCTGAGGCAGGAGACTCGCTTGAGCCCAGGAGTTGGAGGTTGCTGTGAGCGTGATGCCATGGCACTCTACCCAAGGGGATAGCTTGAGGCTCCGTCTCAAAAAAAAATAATAAAATAAAATGATATTGCTAAGATGTTCTATCTTGCTCATAATCTCATTTCAAAAATACAGTATTTTGCGGGGCAAAGTGGCTTACATCTGTAATTCTAGCACTCTGTGGACCAGCCTGAGCAAAAGCAAAACCTGTCTCTACTAAAAACAGAAAAATTAGCCAGGCATTGTGGCAGGCACCTATAGTCCCAACTACTGGGGAAGCCAAGGCAAGAGGATTAGTTGAACCTAGGAGTTGAGGGTGCTGTGAGCTATGATACCACAGCACTCTACTAAGGGTGACACAGTGAGACACTGTCTCAAAAAAAAAAAAAATGGTATTAGCCAGGCTCATTTCTGTAATCCCAGAGTTTTGGAAGGCCAAGGCAGGAGGATCGCTTGAGGCCAGGAATTTGAAATCAGCCTAGATAACACGGCAAGACCCCATCTCTACAAAAAATTTAAAAATTGGCCAAGCATGATGGCATGCACCTGTAGTCCTAGCTAGTTGGGAGGCTGAGGCAGGAAGATAACTTGAGCCTAGGACAGAGGTTCTCAACCTATGGGTCACAACCTACAGGAATTGTATTAAAGGGCCGCAGCATTAGGAAGGTTGAGAACCACTGGCCTAGGAGTTCAAAGCTGCAGTGAGCTATGATTGCACCTTTGCTCTCTAGCCTGGGCAACAGAGTAAGGCCTTGTGTCTAAATTAATTAATTAGTTAATTCAAAATAAATTTTTAAAATACAGTGTTTTTGTAAACTGTTGTCCTGATAGTAGGACAATTCATTAACTTTGCATCAAAAGGCAATTCTTTAAATAACAGTACTAAAAATGAGACTCGTTCCACATTCTTATAAATATGAAGCTCAGCCAGTGCTTAGAATTTTTTTTTTTTTTTTGAGACAAGAGCCTCAAGCTGTCCCCCTGGGTAGAGTGCTATGGCATCACAGCTCACAGCAACCTCCAACTCCTGGGCTCAAGCGAGTCTCCTGCCTCAGCTTCCCAAGTAGATGGGACCACAGGCGCCCCGCCACAATGCTTGGCTATTTTTTTGGTTGCAGCCATCATTGTTTGGCGGGCCTGGGCTGGATTCGAACCCACCACCTTAAGTGTGTGTGGCTGGTGCCTTAGCCACTTGAGCCACAGGCACCGAGCCACAGTTTTTTAAATTTTGTACTTTCCATGTGTGCATATTGTATACTTTTGGAAGATGTGCTTAATAATGCTAGGTGTGATTTTTCCAGAGGTTGACAACATTGCTTGCAATAGATTTTGTTCAGAAGAATGGAGAATTACACTAAAACTTCAGAAGTATTTTCCCATAAAAAAAAAAGTTACATAAGTTTTGTTTGCTATTTTAATTTTGGTTGTGTCCTTGAATGTTAATGCATTTTGTATAAAAAATACATTGTAATCATTATAATCATATAGCTGTACTGAATCACACAGTATTAAGTATTAGGACATGATTTAATGATATCAAACAAGTTAACCCATTTTCGTCACTTTTTTTCCAAAAACTACTACCAGATGCTGATTGATATACAGTGTGATTTCTATAACCTGCTCAGTTACAGAAACTGGTGCTCAGTTGTGGAATGTATTGTACCTTTTAACACTTAATGTGTATATCCCATGTAACAGAAAAGGCAACGATATAATACCAATCCTAAAGCGTAAAAAGCGGAGGGAGACATGCCCATCAGCCACTGTGAATTGGAGTAGGGGTTAGGAGGGGAGTAGGAAGGGGTTAACTATCTGAGGTTCTCCAGTTCCAGGAAAAGGAAACGGGAAGGAGAAGTTTCCTCTGTGCTTCTCAACAGAATCTTCAAATGCATCCCAGTGTCCCTGTCCTCTACTGGGGAAAGCCCACAGGTCAGCAGAGCCTACAGAAAGGAAGGCCTGGGCTGAGCAGGATGCAAAACTGGCAAGGCCCAGGTCACACAGGGACACCCCACACACACATACCCAGCCTCTTGGCAGCTTGTCGGGGCACCCACAGTCCTCCCAGCACCACACCCTTCCTCTGCCTGGAACTTCCGAAAGCCTCAGCTCCCTGGGACACGCCTAGTTCCCAAAGCCCCAGACACTCCCTACTGCCTGCCATGGGCATCCAGGTGACACTAGGCACCTCACTAGTGCCCCAGCTGCAGCGCAGGCAGGGCCCCTCTTTAGCACTAAAGCCAGTCCACATACCAGTTACAGGAACCATCTAAAACACCTCCTGAAGACTATCACACTTCCGGCCTGCTGCTCTTTGTGCTGGGCAAGCCTTCCCCCACGCCTTGCAAACTCCTAACCATTGTCTGAAGCCCACATGAAGTGTCACACATGCTCCCAGGCCAACTTCTTCCAGCTCCAACCACAGCTGGCAGACTCCCATCCTGGCAACAATAGGCTATGGCCTATGGTGTAGTACATCTCGCTCACCTCCTGACAAGGACTGAGTCTACTCTACCTTTGGATCCCTGCACCCCAGACTGAGCCCAGAACCAAGAAAGTCCAGAAACCCAAATCAAGATACCATCCTGGTCCCTTCCCATCATGACATTGTGCAAGCACCCTGGCCTTTGCCGAGAGACTATCAGTGATGGTGATAACATCAGCACCTAACATGTAGGAGCCAGGAGCCAGACAGTACTCTGAGGGCTTTCCATACCTACCTCCTTCCATGCCAGTGACATACTTATCCGAGGTACCATCATTAACCCTGTTACACAAGGGAATGGAGGTACAAAGAAGTTAAGTTTGCTGCCCAGGGCCACACAGCCAGTGAGACGGAGGAAGAATTCAGACCCTGGTGCTCTCCTTCCAGAGCCTCATGTCAAGTCTGGGGCGGTGGTCAGAGGAGTGTGTTGGGACAAGCCCTGAGTGGAAGAGGAACTTAGAGATTATGGAGACCAGGGCTTCCTGACCTTCTATTTCCCTAGGTCCCAGCCAAAGCCTAGGAAGGCAAGCAGAGCCTCCTGCCGGACTGAGCCTGCTGCCCAGGCCCACCCTCATGCCTCATGCCAATTACAGGATAGTCACAGGAAATACACAGGCCTGTCTGCAAGCGCCTTGGCCTGATGCAGGGGAGGCACACGGTTGGGCTGCCCACTGGGAGGCAAGAGCCATGATTTGGGGTTATTCTTAGCAAACCACTGGCTCCCCTCCCAGAGGCCCAGCAGCCCAAGCTTCCATACACCCTGCCTGCCACTTCCTGGCTCTGTGTTTGGAAGGAGGGTGGGCAGCAAGTGAGGACAAAGCCCTCCAGCTTTCATATAAGAGGTGCCAGGGCCATGTGCCTGGCTACTGAGGAAGCTCCGGGGAGTCCTGGCCACAGGGGAAAGCTCATAATCAGAGTCCCACCCCCCCACCCCCGTGTTCACTGAGTGCCTACTTTGTGCCAGGCACTGGGCCACATGGGGCTTTTTTAATTTTTTTCTCCCATTTAACCCATACAACATACCCAGAGTGTGGGGGTTACTGGCCCCACTTTAAAGATGAGGAAACTAAGACATTAAGTAACTTGCCAAAGGTCACACAATGAGTTAGCGTCAAACTATATCTAGAATCTGCGCTGGATCCCAGTTACCAGAGTGGGCAGAGGAGATATGAACATAGCCAAAAGGTGGAGGACCCCTCCCCTATGCAAGTTCAGAGCATTGGCTCTTATGATCAACCCAACTGCATGTGTGTCCCATCTTGCTCCCCCAGGGATTGTCCCTTCCCTGACAAAACCCCACAAGTTTGGGTTCAGAAAGAGAATACCACAGCTAATGGCCAGGTGCAGTGGATCATGCCTATAATCCTAGCACTCTGGGAGGCCAAGGCAGATGGATTTCTTGAGCTCAGGAGTTAGAGACTAGCCTGAGCAAGAGCAAGACCTCATCTCTAAAAATAGCTTGGCGTTGTGGTGGGAGCCTATTCTCCCCTATACTCCAGAGGCTAAGGCAAGAGAATCACTTGAACCCAAAAGTTTGAGGTTACTGTGAGCTAGGACACTACAGCACTCCACTGAAGATGACAAAGTGAGACTCTGTCTCAAAAAAAAGAAAGAGAAAATGCCACAGCTAGATTCCTCCTCCATTCTGGCTGGAGCACCCCACCCAGGCCAAATGGCCTCATTTCAGGAAGCTTCTGGAGACTCAAGGAAGATAAAAGTGAAGGTTCAAGGAACTCTTGCTAGCACTTTTTTTTTTTTTTGAGACATAGTCTCACTCTGTCACCCTGGGTAAGTGCCATGGCATTATCATAGCTCACAGCAACCTCAAACTCCTGGGCTCAAGCGATCTTCTTGCCTCAGCCTCCCCAGTAACTGGCACTATAGGCACCTGCCATGATGCTCAGTTTTCTTCCCCCCTGTATTTTTAGTAGAGATGGGCTCTCATTCTTGCTCAGGCTAGTCTCCAACTCCTGGGAACTCAAGCAATCCATCCCCCTCAGCCTCCCAGAGTGCTAGGATTGCAGGCATCAGCCACTGTCACTGCACCCAGCCTCCTTCTGGCACTTAAGACACAAACCCAGCCTTGAAACTTAGGGAGTGGGGAGGTCAAATAACTCTCAGAGTAAAACAGAGGACACTGAGCCCTGTGGGATTCTCAAACCCCAAAGTAGGAGTCTAGAAATTAGCCACACCACAGAGCACCTGTACCACCACCACCCCCCAAACAGGACAACTTCTGGCACTGCTGCCACATGGGGAAATGATGATAACTGAGCAATGTACACCTCGGACTATATCTCAGTAGCCACTCCTGCCCAGGTCCTGCCCTCTATTGTCAGATGACTCTGGTAGACACATGAGTCTATATCTCTGGGTGCTCAGAGCCCACTCCCTATCTGCCCAGGTACTCAAGCCACTTATTTCCATGAGGCTTTCTTATGTCTGTGCATGTCAGTTCATAGCCTTGTCTGTGCTCTGGTGAGTCCAACTATATGACTGTCCACTGTCCATGTCTGCCTCCCGATTCAGATCCCAGCAACTATCTAAATCTGTCTATGTATATTTCTGCAGTCCACGCTGATATGTGCATGTGTGTCTTCCCCCACACATCTGTGTCCCTGCATGGCTTCCCACACACATGTCTGTGTCCTACGTTGCATGTTCACCTGTCTTCCTGTGCCTACCCTCAGGCATATCTGTCTCCAGTTCCTTTATCTCTCTGCCCACGCAGCTATAAACCTGAGAATCCATACATGTATGTCTCTGCCCATGCAGGCATCCCCTACCTGGGCCTGGGTGTCCCAGGTCTGTGTGTGCCAACTGAGGCATGTGTTCATCAGAGTTGTCACAGTGCCAGCCAAGGGCTCTGGGGTGAACTCAGCAACTCCCACTCTCAGAATTGTACCCAAGGCCATGGGACAAGCACACTGCCACCTCCACAAAGTATTCCAGAAAAAGAGAAACCTGTCAGGGACAATGGGACAGAGGTAGAGCCCGAGATACTGCATGGAAGTGAGGTCAGAGCTCCCCCAGGTACCACCTACCTTGTCAAGACACCCTGGGCCCTACCCTGCCTACCCCAACCCTACCTCAGATCCGTCTGAACTCACAGGAAACCGTCTGGCCCACTGCCTCCCTGCCTCCACCCTACCCCAGTGATGGAGGCTCTTCAGAAAGGAAGTGAGGACTTCCTCCCACTTGCCTCTGAACCTCCTACAAGGCTGGCTCTAAACCCCAAACCTCAGGAGACACAGGGCAGTTAGGAGAGTTTTGCACTCACCTAACACAAGAAACCAAATGGGTTTCTTCAGAAATCTACCAGCAGGGAAAAATACCAAAAAACATGGGCGTGAGGTGGGAGCCATATAAAGAGGCACACACTTCCTCAGCCCTCCTACTGCTCCCTGCCCTTGGAAGTGGTGAGAGGTCCTGTTTACTAGCAGGGTAATAGGGTGGATGGGTAGGAAGCTAAAACATTTAAACACATTTGCCTGGTTGCATGAGAACTGGATCCCAGCTCCCTCAGTGATCTCACTGCTCACTTTTCTCACGTAGCAATTAATTGTGTGTAGTTTCCTAGCATTTACACTACCGCTAGTCCAGGATTAATTCTGTGAAGCTTCTTAGCGTTTACACTGCCACCAGTCTATCAAAACCCTGTATCAGCAAACTTTCTGCCTGTTTATGTTCTGTCTTCTTCTGAAGGGCTGAACCTTCGGAGAACAGAATCCTCCCACCTCCACGCCCTCCCAGGGCATGCTCCCGTGCCTGGCATTTGGGCGGTGCTCAGCGGATTCAGACTGCTCTCCCCAGACGCCAGAATTGGTGCCTGGACCTCTGGGTGGGAGAGCAGAGATGCCCAGAAGCTTCCTGAGGCAATGAAGCTTTTTTCCATCTCTGACTCCGCCAGAGGCAAAAACAGGCTCCAACCATCCTGGCCACCTTAAGGAGCTGGTGTAGCTGCCATACCCACACTCATTCTGACAGATCACTTCAGGAAAACTCTCTGAAATTAAAAAATGGACTCTCCTCGGAGACCCAGGCCTTACAGAGGAAGAGGGCCAGAATGGGCCAAGAATCAAAGCCTGTGTCCACTGGGACCTCTGGACTCTTCCCCTGCCTCAAGTCCCGTAGAATTGGGTCTGGGGAATCCCATCTCTGGGTCACGAGTAAGCTTCCCTTCCCCCACCTTCGCCGGAAGCCTGGCCCCTGGGCTATGTGCCCAGGCCGGGTAATGAAAAGTAGAGGTGCCACCAGCCCATGCCTACCCGGGACCGCGGAGGTAGCCCAGAATTCGACATACAAAACCACCCAGTACCGCTCGCTGTCTAGTTAGTGAGGTCCCGCTTGCCTTCCAGGCACCAATTCTGAGCGGGTGCGTGCTGGGAGCCCAGGACCCTCTCCCCTCCGGGAAAAGGAAGCGAGTGTCTAGAGCCCCCGTACGCTGGTGGACGCACGGGGTCTCCAGGATTTGCCCTCCCCTCGCCAGCCCGGGTCCCGATGTGTGGGTACCTGCCAGCCGGCAGCTCCAGAGGGCATTCGTGCTCCGGCGGCCAGCGCGCTGCGCCCGGACTGCGGGCGCGGAGTCAGGCAGCAGCCGGGCGCGCGGGGCGCGAGCTCCCACTCGCTCCTCCCAACTTCCCCAGCCCATCCGCGGGCAGAGGCGGCTCCGGAGGTGGGCAGGCCGGGCGGGCGAGGCGAGGCGAGGCCACCAGAAAGGGAGCGCTCTCTCC
>NW_003852403.1:14951144-14955683 GCF_000181295.1 Otolemur garnettii
GCAGGCCCCACCTTCCTGGGCCACGCTTCTTCCTTCCACCCCCTCACCCCTCGTAAGGAGGAAAAGTTGGGGACAGGGGTAGACTGCCCGGGAAGCCAGTTCCTCTTTCCTAGTCGTTAGCTTGGCTCCTTCTGGAAGACACCCAAATCGGACATCCAGCCCCCACCCCGACAGAAGAAACCAGCAAATGCTCTCGGAGCCACACCCCCTCATTCCCCACCTCCCGGTGAGACCCGACGGGCCGCCGGGACTTCCCTCGCCCCTCTCTGCTTTTATGGCCTGGCCGAGCTTCAGCGGGACCGAGATGAGTGTCCGGGCTCACTCGCCTCGCCTTGCTGAGGGGCCTGAGTGAGGAGATCGCACTCTCTGGGCTTCAGCCTCCCAGGTGTCGAAGAGCGAGCACCCAGAGCGTAGAGTGCCTAATCTCCCAGGGAGATGCGCCTCTGAGCCCCCAGAGGCTAAAGGGAACCTACAGAGCAGGAACTTTGGAGGGACGGGGCCCTTTGCCACCACTCCCTGGCTCCCGCGGTGACCGGCACCAGAGGGCTTGCCCATGCCTCCCACACCACAGGTCTAGCACCCCTGTCAGCCAGCCGCGCCCACCTGGACGCCCCCTTGGCTCCACAGGCTCTCAGCTCGAAAGCCCCAGCGACTCCCCACATGCGCTCACTCTCTTGCCGAGGCTTCCTCGCAGAGAGACCGGCTTTGCTGTTTTGGGTGAGTCACTTCCTCCCTCTCTCTGCTCCACACTCGGGAAATCCTTCCTACCTGTTGCTACCTTCCTGGTCCCCAATCAGGGCCTGAGCAGCGAGCCCAAGACACCCCAGGATGAAGGCAGCACAGGCCCCAGCTCTGCCCACAGTCAGGTTGGAGGGCGCTGGGCTGGGAAAGGGGCACGTAGTCCCCGTGGTCAGGAGAGAACTAAAGACAAGAGAAGTGACTCATTTGTGGTGTTCTTACCAGGTGCTTAGCTCATAGGTCTCAAGTGCTTTTATGATCTCAAGATGGTTTTATGATCCCCATTTTCATGCATGAGGAAACTGAGGCCCAAGGAAGACACTCTGGGCTTCAGGACTGCTCCTGCCCCACACCAGAGGCTCCAGGAGGAGAGCAGCAAAGTTCAGGAGTGGCCTTAAGAAGCAGCCCTGACCTTCACAGTCCAGCCGAGGTAGGCTCCATAAGATCTCTGATCCCCAAGTTCTGTATCCGTCAGATGGCCCTATTCTGCTTCAAAGGGGTGTTCAAGGAGCCCATGAGCTGGGCAAGGGATGATCAGGTATAGTGTGTGGCACACTGTAGGGCTCCACCCTTGACATGGTCCTTTCCTTTTACCACAACCCTGAATCCCTGTCAGACTCCCCAACTGCAACCCTGCCATCGTAAGGATGTATGCCAGGATAATACCCTCCTCCGGGCCAAGACAAAGGTAGGGGCACACACACACACACTCTCATGCACCCTTACCATCCAGCCCATGCTGGACTTCTAGAGGACAAAAGCCAAGTCTAACCTGTCTTCCTTCGTTCATTTACATTCACCAAGTACACAGGAACCCCTGGATGGCCCCATACAGCACTACCACCACCCAAGACACCACATATACAAGCACCCAAGATACCACCTTATCATCTAAAGAAGGCCAGGGACCTGTGGGTGGTCTGTACAAATGTATGCTGTGTCAACACGTTTGCATGCACACATATGTGCTTGGTCCCCTGCACAGTACCTGGCACATCTTCATTCATTCATTTGTGTTTCCCATGCACACAGTAGGTGTTCTTATTGAACCAAACAAAGAAGCCCAGAGCAGGGATATCCTCAGAAGAGCCAGCAATCACCACCCTTATGGCTCTGACAGCCTCAGTGCTCAGCTAGCAGGCCCTAGAAGTAGAGAGCTTGGGGCTTGGCAGTGTCTCAGGGTCAGACTGCATCCAAACCACAGCGCCCAGCCTCTCTACCCCACCCCCAGAACCCCAGAGGGTCTGCCAAGACCCAGCTGAGAGCAGCAAGTCCTGTAGCCCTGGGAGTCTGGGAGAGTTGTTGGGAGTGTCCCTGCAACCACAAGAAAGCCTTTAGGACCAGATTTGCCCTAATCTATGCCTGGGAGGGGTATAGGGGCTGAGTAATGGAGGAAAGATGGACATAGCACAGCCCTGGGTACCTGCAAGGGAAGGTCTCTGTGACCTCAGTTGAGCCAATTTGAGCCTCTCAAACTGCAGCAGAAGCTCCCTGAGAAATCCAGATGCTCAGAGTAGAAGTCCAAAAGCCCATGAGAAAAGAGGGCTCAGGATAGTAGCCCCCCAACCAGCACTACCACCACCCAGTCACACACACATAGGCACCCAAGATCTCACCTTATTATCTAAAGGCCAGGGACCCATGGGTAGGCTGTACGAATGTGTGCTGTGTTGAACACATTTGCATGGACACATGAACACGTGTGCTTGTGTTGCTTGTGTGTGAACTCATGTTTACAGAGATGCACGTTTGTGCAAGT
Organism: Otolemur garnettii; assembly: GCF_000181295.1. Lineage (NCBI taxonomy): Eukaryota > Metazoa > Chordata > Mammalia > Primates > Galagidae > Otolemur > Otolemur garnettii. The sequence goes on from NW_003852403.1 coordinate 14,953,642, forward strand.
GTCCAGTGGGGGTGAGTGGAGATGTGAGTGAGCATGGATATGCGTAGCGCACACACAAAGCAACCCACCACAGTGTACAGCCAGACGAGCTACTGAAACAAAGAACAACGAATAACCCCATTACTCACGCTCCAGGAGAGTCACCTGTGGCCGTCCACAGGCCCCCCCCTCAGCCCAAGCAAGATGCTGGTGCTCTTGGAGAGAGCTCTCAAGTTCAGTTGCTGGGCAGAAACTAGCTGTGGGAACCCCAGACTCTCTCATAGGAATACTCAAGCCAAGAATTATTTTCTGACAGGCACAAATGACTCGCCGGAAGGCAGAGGAGCTGGGTTCCAACCAACAAAGATGAGACTTGACAAAAGATGGGAAACAGGCCCTGCTGCTTTTCTCCCGCCAAGTCCGCCACAGGCTGGGGGACACTAAGGTCAAGGAATGGACAGCATCAGGGCAGGGGCCAGCCTGGCTTCGCTCCCTGTGACCATTTACTGCCAAGATCAGGGACCACGTGGGCCGTCCTGGGTAGGTCTTGGGACCTTCAGTGCCACCCCAAGCCCTGTGTCTATGAGCCTCAGGTAGTTTCCGGCTGCCTGAGCCCCCCATCTGCCCTGGCTGTGTACCTTTGTGGGCCCCTGCCCCATCTCCAGGATCTAGCTTCCCTCCCCTTCTATGTGCAATCTCAGGCTTAAAGAAAGACATAGGCTTTGAGCAGGGCAGACCCAGGCTTGGATCTTTAGACATAGCAACTTTATCACTATGTGACCCCTTCCCTACAAATGACTGTATTTCTCTGACTCTCCTCAATTATAAAATGGTGCTAAGAGCAGTTCTCATTTCCTGGGAATGTCTGGAGGATTAAAGAGGTGCCTGGCACTCAGTCAGTCAGTGCTTACTGACAGCAGCTGTTATTGTCATTATTACACATATTGCCACCAGACCTCACACTGTGACCCAGCCTGTTCCATCTCCAGTCTGCCTGCCTTAGACTCCTCCTTCACCTGTCCTCAGGATCTCTGTCCACACTGGACTTCTTCCCTCTCACTTCCCAGTGCCCTGCCGGCCCAGGATCCATGTCCAGTAATTAGCATCATCATTATCATCACCCTTATTGATTTTCTTGGTTATATCCTCCTCTGGTTTTAAGTCCAAGGATCACATCTCCCATCTCCCCAAATTCACACACAAGGATCAAACTTTTTTAACCAAGACCCAAAGTAAGAAATATATTTTACACTGCAACCAGCTGTGCAAATTTATGAATATGAATTATTTACAAAAAAGTGCTTAGCCTTACTGCATCTGATGCATTGTGACACTTCCTCATCTATCCTATCCTGTTTCTTTTTGTTACTGCTGACAGCAGAGGATTAAATTGATTTTGCCTGTGATCTGCAGTTTGAAAATACTACACAGAACTTGCTTGATTCCAGCACCCAGCACCACTTAGGGCCTGACTGAAGAGTACCCAGGACATACAGGAGGAGTGTGATTCTGTCTCCAGCATATTCTTTAGGGAGAATGCTCCATCAGAGGAGGAAAGAAAAGGAGGAAGGAAACCTAGCTCATTCATTCAGCAAATATTCCATGTAGTCAGTCAACAAACACAGATTATATGCCAAGCTTTCTTTTAGGGCCTGAGAAGTAAATGAGACAGATCAGGTCCTGCCTTCATGGAGCTGACATTTTAGTGGGAAGACATGATAAGCAAATACACAGCAACAAAAGATTATTTATTCTGGCCCTGTAGGGCTGTCAGCGAGACAGCGAAGGCCCAAGGCCAGACAGCCAACTCCTGTCTGAGTGGGAGCTGCTCAAACATTGAGTTACACACAAAATAGTCCTTTTTTTTTGAGACAGTGTCTCACTTTGACACCCTGGGTAGAGTACCATGGCATCATAGCTCACAATAACCTCAAACTCTTGGGCTCAATCAATCCTTTGCCTCAACCTCCCACCACAACACCTGAATACCCAGCTATTTTTTGGAGTTGGGGTCCCGCTCTTGTTTAGGCTGGCCTCCAACTCATGAGCTCAAAGCAATTTAC
>NW_003852403.1:14955950-14960518 GCF_000181295.1 Otolemur garnettii
AAAAAAAAAAAAAAAAAAAAGCAATTTACCCACCTCAGCCTCCCAGAGTGCTGGGATGCAGATGGAAGCCACCATGCCCAGCCCACAAAATGTTCTTTAAGGCTCAGCGTCCATAGCACAGTGCTTACGGCACCAGCCACATACACCAAGAGTGGCAGGTTGGAACCCGGCCCGGACCAACTAAACAACTGCAAAAACAACAACAACAACAAAAATAGCCAGGCATTGTTGCAGGCACCTGTAGTCCCAGCTACTCGGGAGGCTGAGGCAAGAGAACTGCCTAAGCCCAAGAGCTGGAGGTTGCTGTGAGCTGTGACTGCACAGCACTCTACTAAGGGCAACATAGACTCTGTCTCAAAAAAATGTTAAGTACCTACTCTGTGCCTGACCCTGGCTTGAAGCACAGAGATGAGCAAGTCCCTGCCCTGTCCTGGAGGTGCTCACAGACCTGTGGTGGAGAAAGACAAGTAAACTAACTGATCGTTTCAGAGCCATGTGTTTCCTACAGGGTGGGGCAAGGGACATGTGGATGGGTCACTCAGCGGAGCAGGAACCTTCTAGGTCATCTCAGGGTAAAGTAGATGCCATGAGAGGGCCCCGCTAACTCTGGCAATGAACAGTGGTTTGTTTTGGCTCCTGCATCACATAGACCTGAACTTCAGCTCAGTTTCTGCCACTTAGCTGCTTTCCGAGCCTGTTTTTACATCTATAAAATGGGGACAGCCATACCTACTTTAACAGTGTTTAAGATTAATAAGTTTAAAGCTTTTAACAAATAGCTGTCTGAGAGGATGCTGAATACATAACAGTAGTTGTTATCATCGTGATCAAAAGATTCCTCTCTACTGCGTCATCCTTCTGCCCTCACCTCCTCTCTCCCAGAGCCAGCAGCCAGTGCTTGCAAAGTGACTCCTGGAACAGGCAGAAAATCCCTGCCCCCACTGCCATCAGAAAGGAGCTCCAAGTGGCCTTCTACTGACTTTCACTGCAGAGCCCCAGGCCCTGGACACTGGGAATAGTAAAGGACTGGGAGGGGGCTGCCAAACCCTGCAGCAGGGAGACCATCCATCCCTGAATAAACAGGCTGTCACCCCTTCCCTCCCACCCTTTCTTTCCTTTAAATAACCCAGATCTGTTGCCCAGTTGTCTCCAAGCAACACCACTCCATGCTCCCAAGGATGTCTCTCTCTGACAGAGCCATTTATGAAGATGCTGTGGGGAGGTGCGGGTGGGGTAGGGTCAAGGGAACTATAGAAGCCAGGCCTGACACAGCCTCCAGGGGCCTTCATCTGACAAGCTCCTGGTTCCCAAGAACAAAGCTCCTGGGCTGACACCTTTCTGAATCAGTGAGGAGTATGGGTGAGGAGTTTCTTAAGAGGAACATTCTGGGAAAGGGGGAGGCCCCCAGACTTGCAGGGAAGGTCCCAGATGCTCTGAAGCTTGGGACACATAGGAGTGGAAAAGGTCACTCACCAGTGCTTGGCCTCCTGGGTCTCAGTCTCAGTGCCAGTCCTCACTGACTGTGTTATACCAGCCAGGCCGCCACCCTTTCTGAGCCTCAAAGAACCTTAGTGCTAGAAGACAGCTTTGATGAAGGGTAGGAGAGACACATACACATTTTTGGCAATATCCATCCAAATGACAAATGCAGACCCTCTGCCTCAGCACTTCTATTTGTAGGGACTAGCTTGCAGATGTGCTTGCACATGTGCAAATTGACAAGGCTAGTCATATTTACAATGATGAAAGATGGAAAACCCGAAAAGTTCCGTGATAGCAAAGTGATGGGCTGGATAAACTATGAAACATCTGAAACTAGAAATAAATGCCATACAGCTATTTTAAAATCCAAGGCAGATGTATGTGGGCTGACAGAAAATGCTTTGTAGAGTAGGGGGTGAGGTCTGGAGAGGCAACCTCAGTGTCTGTCTCTGGGGGTAATGGCTAAGTCACATGGATTTCAACCGTGAAATCCTGTCCACAGTCACAGTGCACACACAGAAATGTGGAACAAGCTTGAAGACAAAGTATCCAGGCATCAAAGTCATATATGGAGTTGGACTCACTGTGCTAAGCTAGTGATGTGAAGTAACAACACTTATACACAGAATACCGTAATTTTCTAAATGAGGATGTGTACATTATATGAAAACATTTATCAAATACGTTACCACAGGGGGCCTATGAGAAAAGGAATAGGATGAAGAGAAAACAGAACAATCTAAGAGAAAAAGGTCACATCTGCTGATTATGATAATGTGCTATGAATTAGGGAAAATCACGCACTCAACTCCCCAGCTGAGATAAGAAAGGAGAAGGAGGGAGGGAGAAAGGGAGCCAGGAGAGAAGATGCAGAACAGAGTCTCTGATACACTAGCAGTGGAGGAACTCTAAAAAGAGCATATGTACATCACGTGTGCACATGCACAGAACCATGGTTCTTGGGCAGAGAACTAGGTGGCTGGAGCCTCAGGCAGAAGGAAATTTTTCATTGTATACCCTCTTGTGCATTCAAATTTTATTCCATGTGGATATGTTACCTATTTTTAATAAGATAAAATGAAATCCTGTTTATGCTTATAGGCTTGTATACACACAGTTAACTCTGGAAGGCCATGGAGGAAGCTGGGAAGAGGGCTTAGCCCTGGAAGGGAAGCAAGGCCTGAGAGTGGGGAGCAGGCGCCTTCTACTTTCCTTTTCTGCACTTGGATTCTTTCACCATCCATTATGACATTCTAATAAAGTCCCTTTTCATTTTAATTTCAAGCATCCTACACATATACGCACGAAGGTAGAGAATGGTGTAATCAATCAATAATCATCCACACACATATACGCACGAATATAGAGAATGGTATAATCAATTCTACATATCCATTGTCCAGATATGACAACTACCAAGATGTCGCCACACTTGCTTCATCTACCATTTTCCCTCTTTTTTGGGGGGGGAGGGGGTTCTTGCTGGAATATTTTAAAGCAACTCTCAGACATCACTGTTTACCCCTCCCTGCTTAACAATATGATAGAATAAGTGTAGTTTAAAGAAACAAAGTCCGCGAGGCCAGCCCGCGCACCCTATATGAACTAGGGGCATCCCTGTACTAAATCCCTGAGAGGCAGTGGTCACCTGCCTCTGTTTGACTGTTCCCAGCAATGAGAAACTCATTACCTGACCTAGTCTCCTTTGTCCTTGGGCCAAGAGCTAGTCTTCTTTTTCAGTAGGGACCAATACCAGCCCACTGTCCCTTTACATATTATAAGCACCCAGCAGCAGGTAGGGGCAGCTGGAAACCTCAGGGAAACAGCTTAGCCTCCAGCATCTGCTCATCTCCACAGCAAACTCAGAAGCAATGTACATTCACTAAACTAGAGGTCACTGACTTAGAAGGCCCCTCCAGCACCCCCAGGCCATCCCAAACAGGCATTCAATTGTCCTGCAGTTAGGAGTAAACTGGGAACTAGAACTAGACAGTTCCCTAGCCTGCCAGTGTGTCGATTTGAATTGTTATCAGGAGGGTTTCAGTTAGGACTCCCAGCCCTGCTCAGCCCTCCTAAGCCAGAATGGCCCAGGGAAAGCAACTTGGGTGGTTGTAAGGCAGCAATAGGGTATTCGGTGTTTGGAAACCACCCGTCCAAGTGACTCAAGAACCTTGTCCCATTGTAATGGGCCAATCCACTTTTAGCCACCTGCCTCCCTCTGCTAGCACTGGGTGCCGTGTTACCAACTCCAGCTGGCAGAGCCCCTAGCAATGCCAGCTCCTCCTAAGGGTGTGCTGGCCAAGGGTCAAAGGAGCACATTCAGCCCCTCTAAATCGAGGGTGTTTTCTGGGGCTGGAGGCAATGGATTCAGAGATGGTACCTTGCTCCTCCACTGCGGGCAAATGAAGTTACGCTCTGAAGTCAGGCTGCCTATTTTGAAACCCTTACCAGCCATGTACCCCGAGGACACAGTTTCCTTAAGCCTCAGTTTTCTCATCTACTAAAGGAGCATAATAAAAGTCCTGCCTCCGCTCGGCGCCTGTGGCTCAAGTGGCTAAGGCGCCAGCCACATACACCTAAGGTGGCAAGTTCGAATCCAGCCCGGGCCTGCCAAACAACAATGATGGCTGCAACCAAAAAATAGCTAGGCGTTGTTGCGGGCGCCTGTGGTCCCAGCTACTTGGGAGGCTGAGGCAGGAGACTCGCTTGAGCCCAGGTGTTGGAGGTTACTGTGAGCTGTGATGCCACAGCACTCTACCCAGGGAGACAGCTTAAGGCTCTGTCTCAAAAAAAAAAAAAAGAGTCCTGCCTCATTGGGCAGGGGTGAGGTGATGACAAAGGAATGCATGTAAACTGTGAGGAGAGTAAACATTCTGTGTCTGTCCCTCCTCCTCTCCTGCCTCCTTCCCTGGCTCTTCTGACTGTCCACACCTGCTCTGTCTGATACATCATGTCCATAAGAAGCCCTGGGCAAGGGCTCATCAGGGAAATTTTAGAGAAAGGAAACTCCTGGCTCAGTGCCTGTGGCTCAAGCGGCTAAGGCGCCAGCCACATACACCTAAGGTGGCGGGTTCGAATCCCCAGCC
>NW_003852403.1:14961042-14963037 GCF_000181295.1 Otolemur garnettii
AAAAAAAAAAAAAGAAACTTTGCCTGGGGGCCCTCACTCCACATCCTTTCGAGTAAGATCTCAGGTAACCCCTCTAACTGAGAGGGGAACCTACAGACCAGGCTTGACAAGGGCCAGCACGAGACATGTTGTGGGAACAGGGCCCCCCAAGCAGGCATCTGGAGACCGGGTCCTCATCTAGCTCCTGCCTCCCGCTGTCTACACTGGTAAGTCAAGGAGTCTCTCAGTCTCATCTCCTGTCTGTAAGATGAGATACATTATCACTGCCTTGCACATAAGTAAAAGGTCCTCTTCTCAGATCCCACATGTGGTGGGCATGTGGGTAAACTGCCCATTCGGTAGCAGGTGGCAAACGTCAGACAACTCAGAGGCACTGTCAGAATGAGCCCCCAGCTCTCCTTCCATGAAACATCAGGGCTGCAGGGCTCTGGGTGGGAATTTACCCTATCTTGCCACCTCACCCAAGAATCTCCCCCTCTAGTACTCCTGCCCCTTACTGGATGCTTTCTAAGTGCTGACTACTGGGTTAGACTTAGAATCATGGTCTCATTCTTTATAACCTCCCCAAACAGATTCCATTACCACTCTCCTTTGACAAGTGAAGAAACTGAGGCCCAGGGCTGGCAAGGAACTTCCCAATGTCAACCAGCCCTTTATGCTGCCAGAACCTGTGTTCAGCCACACTTCCCAACTTGAATCCTCCTAGTGACAGGGAGCTCAGTCCCTCAGAGGCAGCCTGCTTCCTTGTGGAACTTCACTGGGCGTCCTTCACCTTTCTGCTCATGTAAATCTGACATCCACTTCTCAGTCATTCTCCTCTCTCCCCAGCTGACCCTGGTCTTCCCTGACCCCTCCTACACATACACACTGGGACCACCATACCACATGTACCTCCTCCCAGGGGGGTGCCCCTCAAATATTTGAGAAATACCACCTCATAGCCCCATTCCAAACTTCTCTAGTTAAATATCCCAGGACTTTCAAAGGTCGATGGGAACCTCTAGGACCAGAAGAGGCCTTCATGGTCATTCTAACCTCCAGCTAGCTCCCCCAGGGGGGCTCTTTCCCAAGAGGGTCAGGAGAGAATGAAGTCCATCTTTCTCTCAGTACTTAGCACCTCTCATACCCCCCAGAAGCTGGTCTCCAGGCTCTGACTTCACACTTAACTGGCATTTCACATTTAGAGACCTATGGAAAAGTCCCCTTCTGGGGCCCCTATCCCCCAATCTATCATGTGTCATCCTCTCCTTCAAGTGTCTAAAGGGGGTGCAGCACTAGGCTGCTCCAGGCAAGAGGCAAAGAAATGGTTAAAATGGCCATTGTTCTACGACACCTGTGGTGCATCTTACAAGGGTACATGTGAAATTTACTAGGTGTAGAATGTAAATGTCTTAACACAATAACTAAGAAAACACCGTGAAGGCTGTGTTGACCAGTTTGATGAAAGCATTTCAAATTGTATGTAAAACCAGCACATTGTACCCCATGATTGCATTAATGTACACAGTGATGATTTAATTTTAAAAAATGCCCATTGTTCTGTAGGGGTGGGGGCACCTGAGGGCAGGGAGGGGAAAGAGCCCACAGGGGATTAGAAAAGTCCTGGGTAAGGCCTTGGAGGTAAGCCTGCTAAACCTCCTGCTCTGGGGCCCTTGGTTTCTCCCCTCAAATTCCTGCCTTTCCTCCCAGACTGTTCCACATTCTCTCACAGCTTCTCCCAGGTTCCTCAGGGAGGGCTGCCTCCACCACCCCTCCAAAAACCACTGTTTTAGGCTGGCCAAAGTGCCTCACGCCTGCAATCCTAGCACTCTGGGAGGCCATGGCAAGTGAACCACCTGAGCCCAGGTGTTCAAGACCAGCCTAAGCAAGAGTAACACCCTGTCTCTACTAAAAATAGAAAAACTAGCCGAGGATTGTGGCAGGTGCCTGTAGCCCCAGCTACTTGGTAGGCTGAGGCAGGAGGATATCTTGAACCCAAGAGTTTGAGGTTGCTGT
>NW_003852403.1:14963249-14964418 GCF_000181295.1 Otolemur garnettii
GCCTGTAGCCCCAGCTACTTGGTAGGCTGAGGCAGGAGGATATCTTGAACCCAAGAGTTTGAGGTTGCTGTGAGCAATGAGGCCAGGCCACTCAGGGCAATAGGGAGACTGTCTCAAAAAAACAAAAACATATCTCAAAAAAACAAAAACAGAAACACCCCCCACTATTTTAAAAGTCTTTTCAAGTTCTTATTTAATGGGTATGGGGTTTCAGTCTGAGAAGATGAAAAAGTTCTGGAGATGGATGGTGGTGATGGTTATACACTGCCAGTGTACTTTCTGCCACTGTAGCATTTAATTTAAAATTGTTAAAATAGTAAATTTTTTAATGTATTATTTTATCACATTGAAAAAAATAAGACAACTCATAGAATGAGAGAAAATAATTGGCTTCTCCCAAGAAGAATTCCCAAGGACCCTGAGTCCAGTTCTGAGTCAGGAAAATTAGTATGTGGAGGTGGAGACCCCATACAGCCCTACAGGGTGACCCTGGGAGCCCCAAAGCCACCTCTTCCCTCCAGCCTCCCTGGTGGAAGCCCTGGGGCAAGGGGCAGCCTCAGGCCCATGAAGGCCAAGAGACCCTCAGTCCCAACCCCAGAAGGGGTTGAGCCAAAAAAAAAAAAAACAGAAGGAACACCTGGCCCAAAGGAGTACAGCAAATTAGCCATGACTAGGGCCCTCAGAGCAGACAGGGACCTTTTTCCCTGCTGAGCCCCATAGGGGGCGGGGGCTGGGAGTGGGGGAAGTGCCAGATCTGAGGAGTTCTCCATTTCCCTGCGGATTCTGCACTCAGCATGTGCAGCCCTGACAGTGGAGCCTTCACCTCCCACAGGTGGTCAGGTGAAGTCATGGTGACAGTCAGGCTTTTGAGTCAGACAGGCCTGCCTCAGTCCTGACTCCACCCTGTGAATATGTTTCATAGACTCAGGCCTCTCACCTATAAAATGGGCACAATGATGCCTAATTTTTAGGGCAATTTTGAGGATTACAGCAAATGACATAATGCCTACAGAGGACCTACACAGTAAGTGCTCAATAGATGTTCATTCTCTCTCTATTCCCTCCCTGAGACTCAGGGCCTTCTGCTTGTACAAAGAATCAGCATTGGGGGCAGCGCTTGTGCCTCAAGGAGTAGGGCGCTGGCCCCATATACCAGAGGTGGCAGGTTT
>NW_003852403.1:14965303-14967137 GCF_000181295.1 Otolemur garnettii
AAAAAAAAAAAGAATCAGCAGAATCTCCTGTTAGCCACTACTGCCTGTGTAACCAGGGATAAATCCATTCCCTTCTCTGGGCCTCAGTTTTCCCATCTATAAAATGCAAGCATAGAACTAGCAAGCCCTTTACCAGCATATACAAGCCACTTAAAAGTATGTGTGTGTATATATTGTAGGGCATGCCACCTATAAGAACATTCCTGGCAGCGTTACTCAGAAAAGCCGAACACTTGGAAGAAACTCAAATGCCCATCAATTGAGAGAAGAATGGATAATCCAATTGTGGGTTGGAACTAAAACGTGAACTATGAAAAAAAAGTTTTTAAATAAATAAAAGAATAAAATGAGTGAATGACCGATATAAGCAACATCATGGATGAATATCACAGATGTACTGATGAATGAGAGAAGCCAGATACAAACAAGAACACATTATAAGTTTCCATCATTTGTACGAAGTCCCAGGACAGGCAAAACCAGACTACGATGACTGAGGACAAAACAGTGGTTACTTGTGGGTGAAAGTACAGGTGGCGCTGACGTGAGGGATGTGAGGGAACTCCTGGGGTGCAGGGCTACATGTTCTGTGGCTTGATCCGGGTAGAGGTCACAGGGACATATACATACATAAAAACTCATCAAGCTGTAACTTTGAGATGAGTGTCTTTATGTATTATTTTCATCATCCCCAGCACTCACTAAGTTCCCATCTCACTTCTTTAAGTTCCTCATTGTTTGAGTATGGCCTCTGCCTAGAGCCTTTGCTCTCACTGGTCCCTCTTTCCTAGAATGTTATTCTTCCACATCATCTTTCCAGCTAGGTCTTTGCTCAAACGTTTCCTCCTCAAAAAGGCCTTCCCTGTCCCCCACCTAAAATAGCCACTCAGTCCCTCCCCAGTGCATCACCCTGCTACAATGGGGCACCTGTCCTTATCTGATATTTTCCTCACTTTGTTTGCTTGTTTATTGTCCATCTTCTCCCACTAGGATGTCAGCTCCATGAGAGCAGGAACTTGTCTATCTGGGTTCAAATCTTGGTTCCACCTAAAGCAACGTCTGGCACACAGTAGGTACTAAATTCATGTTCGTGGGATGAACAGGCCATTTCTAGAGCAGAACTATGTCTGGAAACTTTACTCTCATCAAGATAGTGAGAGGGAATTTATTTTTTTGTTTGTTCATTCATCCCACAAACGTTCAGAAGAGACTTGCTATGCTCGGGCACAATCTGAATTCTCCAGGAGTTCACCATTGCGTAGAGGAGAAAGGCCCACACCAGATCTTCCTAGTGGAGTGCAAGGGATGGGCAAAAGGGGCAGGTGTCCAGGGCTGTAGAAACACCCAGAAGTGAGTGGCTGGCTCAGGGTCTTGGTTCCCAGGGCCTGGAGCCCGAGGGGAGGTCTGGGAGGGGCCATGGTTGCAGTCAAGCAGCAGGAAGGCCTGTGCCTTGGCAGGAAGGCCACCCCTTTCTAAAAAGCCAGAGAGCTCAGCCAAGGCCAGCCACTGACCCTGCCTGCAGGCCGGGTCGCCTGCTGCCATGGCAACCTGCCTTGCCAAGCCAATGTCTCTGGGTACTGAGGGCACAGGGCCAGGGAGGCAAAAAGATGTCTGTCTGCTGAGTGCCCTTGTCCTGGTGAGGGGGGTGCCTGGGCCCGCTCAAGCTGTAGCTGGGGGAGTTGTGTGTTGTTCCTACAACAGTTGCCCCGTGCAACTGTGAGCAGCCTCTCCCTGACCTGGGACTGGGGGTTTGAGTAAGAAGTAAAGAAATGTTCAAGGCTCGGCACCTATAGCTCAACTGGCTAAGGCGCCAGCCACGTACACCTAAGGTGGC
>NW_003852403.1:14967420-14974935 GCF_000181295.1 Otolemur garnettii
AAAGAAATGTTCAATAATGTAAGCTTTCATTTGCTGAGCACTTATTACACACTAGGCACCGCTCTAAATACTTTTTAAGTATTTCCTCACTCTAGTCTCACGACAGCTGTGTGGGGCAGGTACTAGTCTCACAGAGAAGGCACAGGTTGGTTAAGTAACTTGCCTAATTAAGTCTCATGACTAGGAGTCAGGATTAGAACCCAGAGCTTAATGTTAACTACCAGGAGCAGCCTCTCCACAGGACTGAGTCATGGTTTTCTGGGCTCTGGATAAGCTCTGAGGAGAAAGCACCAGGGTAGGTCAATCTCTGGCTTGAGTTGCTCCCAGCCCCCTGCAGGAGGCGCAGGTAAATCATTATGATGCCAGGTTGTAAGTCCCAAAGAAGTAAGTGCAGAGGACTCTCTGGGGCAGGAAGGCGAAGAGGGGCAGCCTGGCTCCCTCACCTGCCACTTGTACCTCAACCGGGGGCCCCAGTAGGGTCTGTTGTCAAAGATGAAGCTGCTTGAAGCTCTGGCCTAGGAGGCCACCTGCTGGACAGATGGCAGCAGGACAACCTCGGCAACCCAGCCTCCACATCTCTCCTTCAACAGATGTTTCCCGGAAGCTCACTGTGTGCCTGTCACTATGCTAGGCAGAACACAGACAGTAAACCAGATAGCTCCATGGAGCTTGCAGTCTGGTGGAGGAGGCAGACATGAACCAATAGCTCCTCACATAAAGACACCCTCACAGATGACAATACATACTCTGAAGGAAAAATGTGGGGTGCTCTTAGGGAGTCTGAAGAGGGTCATCTTTAGACGGGGCCATGGGGGAAGGGCTCTCCAAGGATGTAATGTGTAAGCTAAGAAGTGAAGGCTAAATAGATGTTCTCAAGGCAAAGAGTGGGAAAAGGAGGGTGAGGCAAGAGAATCACTTGAGCCCAAGAGTTTGAGGTTGCTGTGAGCTATGACGCCACAGCTCTCTACCAGGGGCAACAAAGACTTTTGTCTCCAAAAAAAAAAAAAGTGGGAGAAAGGGCATGCCAGGCAGAGGGAACAGCAAGGACAAAGGCCCTGAGAGGGGAGCAAGCGTATGGCTGCAGCTGGGGAGCAATGAGCCCCGAGGCGGGGGAGGGGGAGAAGGCCAGGGTTCAGGAGCTTGCATGTGACCCTAATGGCAACAGGAGGCATTGAGGGTTCCAGTGAGGGGAGCCATTCTGTCTAGCAGCTCCAGGCCAGAGTGGGATACAGGGGAAGGATGGAAGGAAGGAGGCTATTGCAGTCATCCCTGAGAGAGACAAAACTGGCTGGGACCTGGTGGTGATGGAGGAGATGGAACAGAGAAGATGGATTCTAGAGAACAATTTCAGAAGCAGGATCACCCAGGCAGCTACCGGCTGGATGCTGTGGTGCTGGGGAGGAAGGAATGAGGAATCAGGGGTTTGGCTGAAGTGGGAACACTGGAGAAGGGGCAGATAGAGTTAAGTCTCAATAAGTGGAGCTGAGAGGCCTGCAAGGGAGCCTACCCACAGGAGATGCATGGGGCTGATAGGTACAGGCGTCCAGAGCTCTGGGAAAGAGGGTGTCTAGCTAGAGAAGGGCAGGGCCTTGGGATGGGTGAGGCCTCTGGGGGAAGCATGCAGCAGGCAGGAGGAGTAAAAAGCAGAGCACAGTGGGGGGCAGCTGAAGGAGGGAGAGGGTTAGTAAATAGGGACGAAGCTAAGAGGACAGAGGACTACCAAGGAGGGCTTGGAAGGTGCGGGGAAGCTTGGTGGCACAAAAGCTAAGAGGTAGGGGAGCATTTCAACTGTGTCAAAGGCTGCTGTGAGGCCAAGTAGGGCTAGAACTGATTTGGCAACACAGTCTCTCCCACAGCCCAAGCCAGGGCAGATTCCACAGTGGGTGGGGGAAGTCAGGAGACTCACAGAATCTAATGGGGTGAAGAGTGAAATTGGCTACAAAAGATGTAGTAGTGGCTGGAAGAGGATGGCAGTGGCTATAGACATGAGAGCACAGTGGTGGGTGCTGATGGGATGTTGGGGGAGGGAGGGGAGGATTTAGGAAGGACTACAAGACCAGGGCTTTCAGCCAAAGCCCAGAGAGGAATTTAAGGGGTTCCTGCTGAAGCTAGGTCCTTGCACAGCAGGCTGTTTGGAGTCATGGGAAGCCAAGAACCATGCCAAGGTCATGTGGGCCCCTTGGTCCATCCAGATGTCCTCCCACAACCCCGGCAAGGCCTGCACTGCCCAGCCCCAGGAATTTCCCCACTGTCACCACCACCCTCCTAGGCAGTGCCTCAGAGGACAGCAGACAGAGCAGGAATTGTCAGAGGAATCACTTTGGATGGAGTAGAGCCTCATACAGTTGGGGAAAGGAGCTTTTAAAGGAAGGGCACATAATACATATACAAAATTAGGTCCAGGGGCATTGGAAGGTCTGAAACTTAAGTTTCATTAGCCCATTCTGCCTCTGACTGCTATGACCTTGGGCAAGTGATTTCTACCTAAGACCAGATTCCTCCTCTGTAAAGTGGCAGTAGCAACCACAGTGGCCAGTGGGCTCTAGACAACCTGTTTCAGGGGCTAATATAAACTGGGCCCCCCTGAGCCAGTGGGGTAGATAGAGAAGAGCCTCTCTCTCCAGAGCCCAGAGGCAGCAAGTAGCCCCTAGGACCAGCAAGAAGGAAGAGATGGTACATGTGACCCCGCACCCTCCCCCTCACCCTGCCTCTCAACTGGGGCTCTGCAGATAGCCCTGAACTGTAACTTTCTCCCCCAGCCCCCACATTCAACAGCACTCCACAATTTGCCAAGCCAGCGCATCCCTCCCCTCTCCACTAGTGGCAAGAGAATGGGATGACTGGACAGTAGCGCAGAGAGGAGACAGTACAGACTGAAGGGGACACAACCCGCTGATGACATAACCCCCACCCCGCCGACCACAAGTTGGAGCTCTAGACAGAGTGCCCGTTTCCCGGCACCTTGTGCTCATGTGTGTCCAGGACAGGCGGCAAGATCGCAGGGCTGGGGCGCTGCTGCGGTGGGCAAGACCCGCAGTGCACTCAGGCCGGGGCCAGGGGAGAGGAGCTGCCTCACCACCGCGACACACCTTCCTCGGCTCCCCCGCATGGCGGACACACTCACCGGCGCCTGGGACCTCGGGTTGTCTCTCACTCCGCAGCGGCTCTGAACTCTGATGCCGGCGGACTCTCCCGGGTCGCCCTCCGCGCGCTTTCCCACGGGGGCGGGCGCTGGGCCTCCGCCCCGGCCCCGCGGGGCGGCCAGGCGCGCTCACCTCCCTGGGCTCCGTCTGGCCTGCCATTCCTCCGCCGAGGGCCTCGGCTGTGCCAGGCGTGGGACTGGGCGCCGCCCTGCACATACCATTTAGTCTCTGGGTTACAAACTGGAGAGCAAAGCCAGAGGCAGGCACTACCGTTGGGGGCACGACTTTGACTTCAAGTCCAGTGCTCATTTCCTTTGCCACGCCATGACAACAATCAAGAAAAGTACCCTTTCCAGCCTCATTTTTTTTTTTTTCCAGAGATAGGTCTTGCTCTTGTTCAGGCTGGTCTGGAACTCCTGGGCTCAAGCAATCCACCTGCCTCAGCCTCCCAGAGTGCTGGGATTACAGGTGTGAGACACTGCGCCTGGCCTCAAGCCTCATTTTTGGAGCACCTGGGCGCTGAGTGCATGGGTCCAGAGGAGGCTTTTGCTTCCTGGGAGCTCATAATTTAGGAGGAGCTGGGTAGGAGGGAGGATCTGGTAAGGGCCCTGTGGAGAGGCTGACTAGGCTGGAGAAATCTAAGCTGTGTGCTTGGAGGTGGAGGCTTGACATAAATAAGCAAAATTTCTTTTAAAATGGCAATAAAGGCGATGCTTCTGTCTCAGAAGATATTGAGGTTTCAGGAGAGAAGCTGTTTACAGAGCGGTTCACACAGTGTAATTCTTCTAAGTAAAAGATGCGCATGTACATAAATGCTTAATGGGGAAACAGGAAGGAGTACCTCCAAATGTTACCATGTGACATCTAGAGCCTGGGGTCATTGGGAATTTTTCTCTTCCTGTATGTACTGTTAGTCTATACATTTTCTTCAGTGAATATGCCTTAATTTTGTATTCATAAAAGCAAAATAGAATTTCCCCCCAAAGAATTAAGGGGGAAAGTGGCTTGGTGCCTGTAGCACAGTAGTTATAGGGCCAGCCACATACAACCAGGCTGGCGGGTTCAAACCCAGTCCAGGCCAGCTAAACAACATTGACAACCGCAACAAAAAAATAGTCCAGCATTGGGGCAGGCACCTGTGGTCCCAGCTACTTGAGAGGCTGAGGCAAGAGAATTGCTTAAGCCCAAGAGTTTGAGGTTGCTGTGAGCTGTGATGACACAACACTCTACTGAGGGTGACATATTGAGACTGTCTCCAAAAAAAAAAAAAAAAGAAAGAAAGAAAGAATTAAGGAGGAAATGGGCTGCATTTCAAAAGTGGGTGGGGATGGGTGGGGACAGGTGGGGGAAAGAAGCCATAAGGCCCACATGTGCTGGTCCTGAATGCTGGGAAATACTCCCACCTCAGAGCTCTAGCACGCACAGGACAGGTAAGTGCCAGGCCAGGGCTGGGAATCACCCCAGATTCATAAATTGAGGCTCAACACTGTTACATACTGATCAGGGTGGAGCTGGAAGGAGAACCTAAGAATGCCACCCCTCCTCCGGGACACAGTATAACTGCCCGCCCTCCCCCCAACACCTGCCCTCAGGGAGTTTCCTTGGCTGGACTTTCCCAGCCAAGGAGGATTTACCCAGCAGGGTAGGTCCCTCCAAATTCTTTTTACTAACCTACCAACCCTACTGGGGCAGCTCAGGGTTTGAGGCAGGTAGAGGCAGAGAAACGGTTTGTGACCTTTAGATCTTAACAGTGGGGAATGAAACAGGGTACTAAGGAATGCAGTCCCCTAGGAAGACAACAAAGGGGAGCTTAGAGGTGGGGTGGAAGAGCAAAGGTATGCAAGAATTGTCCATTAGACTGGGGTGGAAGGTCCCTGGGAGGGAAGCCAGTGTGACCCAGACGAGCTGAGAGATGTGGCCCTGAGATTGAGCTACAGGCCTCCCTCAGACTTCACAACACTGGGCCTTTCTGTTGGGTGTTTGGGGAACAGGCAGGTAGAAGATGATTAGGGTATGGGTGGATGGACATGGGAGCAATGGGATGAGTTGGGAGTGGGCCTTGCTATACCATCTCAAATCATGGGGCAATCTCAGCATTGGATTGCCCATTCCCCATTCCTGAAAGGTGTAGGAGTGGTAAGTGGGCAAACAGGCACAGAGCTAATTCCTGCTACTCCTTACATGGAGGCAAGGGAAGGGCCAGAAGAGTACCCTGGGGTCTTAGCTGTTTGTCCGCTCCTGATTGACATGGCTGGGAATGGAGGTTAGCATGGAAACAGAACTAGGCTCCAATTCTAGCTCAGCCACTTAGTACTAACTTGACCTTGGGTGGATATTTAAGCAATTTAAGCCTCTGTTTTCTTCATCAGTGAAATGGGAATAATTATACCTACAGAATACAACATGAAAAGAGCTCTTTAGAGTTGTACATGGAACACAGTTACACTGTACCTAGTTTCAGTGAGGCCTGTATCCAAAGCACCCAGCACTATGTCTGGCACAAATTCGGTAGCAACTGGTTTCTAACAAGTGTTTCCATTTATGGAAAGCACACAGACTTGGCACAGCCCCCACCTCACCCATAATTCCTATGTGTCCAGAGGTTTTGTTAGTAGCCCTAGAATGAAAGGCTCTCAGGGTGGTTGGTGGGTGAGAATGTATTCAAGCCACTTCCAGGGAATTACCTGCTCAGTGAAGATACTTCCTGCCCCAATGGGTCTCTGGTTAATCGTATTAGCTCTCTCAGGCTTCCCTGCATACCCAGTCTGGTATGTGCATCTCCCCCCAAGCTGCCTTTGAAGTCTAGGGCCCTTTGATGTTAGTGGGGGATGCACCTTCCTAGAGATCCTGTGTCCCCTGTGGTCAGTGACCAACAGGGCACAGGGCCTGAAGAGTTTGAGGTGCAAGTTGCCCCAGCCTGTCTGAATTAATCCAAGTGTGAGCTTTGGAGTCAGACAGCCTGGGCCCTAATCCAAGCACTGCTATTAACAAACTGTGTGACCTCGGGCAAGTCAATCAGCCTCTCTGAGCCTCTGATCCCTCATCTTTATTTATTTATTTTTGAGACTTGTCACCCTCGGTAGAGTGCTCTGGTGTCATAGCTCACAGCAACCTCAAACTCTGGGGCTCAAAGTGATTCTCTTGCCTCAGCCTTCCATCTTAAAATGGGAAAGCCAGAGAGAGAGAGGAAAAAAAGAATGAGATTATGCTGTTTCCCCTAATAAGACTCTCTGGAAGGGCAAGTCCCACTCCAGGGCCCATTGAGGCTATAGACCTAGAAGACTTTGGTATCCCAAAAGTTTTAGAGCACTTTCAAGCTTTAATAGAAATAGATTCTATTACGTGTATTTCTGCTGCAGAAGTGTAAATGTTACAAACTTACAAAGAACATCATATTGTATTTATTTGTTTCTTTGCTTGTTTAGAGACAGAGTCTCACTTTATTGCTGGGATAGAATGCGATGGCCTCCACTTAGCTCACAGTAACCTCTAACCCTTGAACTCAAGTCATCCTCTTGCCTCAGCCCCAGGAGTAGCCGGGACTCCAGGGGCCCCATCACAATGCCCAGCTAATTTTTGTTTGTTTGTTTGTTTGTTTGCAGTTTTTGGCCAGGGCTGGGTTTGAACCCACCACCTCCAGCATATGGGGCCGGCGCCTTACTCCTTTGAGCCACAGGCACCACTCCCCCCAGCTAATTTTTTATTCTTTTTTAGTAGAGACAGGGATCTTTGCTCTTGCTTAGGCTGATCTTAAACTCCTGAGCTCAAACAATCCTCCTGCCTCAGCCTCCCAAGCAACTGGGACTACAGGTGCACGCCACCATACCTGGCTAATTTTTCTATTTTTTAGTAGAAACAGGGTCTTGATCTTGCTAAGGCTGGTCTTGAACTCCAGGGGACAAGTGATTCTCTCACTTCAGCTTCCCAAAGAACTAGTATTATAGGCATGAGCCATCACATCTGGCCTATCCATTCATTACTGAACTTGAATTATCCACATACACATTTGGGGAGTTTTGAATTTTAAATAATATATTTGTTATATAATGCTTTTTAAAAATAGTAAATGTTGACTAAAGCAAAATGCACAGAACTAAGCTCCGTGCCTGTAGCTCAAGTGGCAAAGGTGCCAGCCACATACATCAGAGCTGGCGGGTTTGAATCCAGCCCCGGCCTGCCAAACAACAATGACCACTACAACCAAAAAATAGCCAGGTGTTGTGGTGGGTGCCTGTAGTTCCTGCTACTTGGGAGGCTGAGGCAAGAAAATCACTTAAGCCCAGGAGTTGGAGGTTGCTGTGAGCTGTGTGGGCCTTGGCAATCTACCCAGGGTGACAACTGGAGATTCTGTCTCAAGAAAAAAAAAAAAAAA
>NW_003852403.1:14975045-14976970 GCF_000181295.1 Otolemur garnettii
GGGGCTGGGTTTGAACCCACCCCCCTCCAGGAGCCGGTGATGCCTTACCCTTTTGAGCCACAGGTGCCACCTGAAGTTATTATATCCTAAAAGTGCACTTAAAAAATAATGTACTATGACTTTTGGAACTCCATTTATTATTAATATTAAGTGCCTGAGTGATTATCATCATCAAGCAATTTTGGGAGACACTGAGCCAATTGTGTACAAAAATCTCCTGGCACAGTCAGTACAGGGCAAACACTGAGCACTTCCTAGTGTTTATTCTTATTCTCGTCCATGCCCTCTTCTTACTCATGTGTGTGCACTTGCACTCACAAACACAGAGACAGCTCTTCTCCCAGCCCCAGGTACAAAGTTTGGTTAGCAAACTCCAGATCAACTTCAGCAACAGTGACTCCCTGGTGGAGAGTCCATGGGGAGGTGGGAGGCAGGAGGCTGAGGTGGCTGGGCTGTGGGAATCTCTGAGACACTTCCGGAGTGGGAGGAGAGGGCATCTTCCTGGTGGTCTCTTTGTTTGTTTCACAAAACCTTTCCATTCCACGGGGTTCCCAGGCTGGCTGAGCCTTCACCTCCTGACCCTGTGGGAAGCACAAGGCTCCACCCAGAAGAGGCTGGGGAAGACAGCCAGCCATAGGAGTTGGAGGGGCATGAGCTTCAGAATCAGGCAGTCCTGGCCCCTGCCCACTGGATGATGCAGGGCCAGCCCTGCTCAGGTCACATGGTTCCTGCAAGGATCACAAGAGAGAATGGAGGCAAGGGCAGCATGAGCAAGCCTCGGCATGAATCATGTCCATGAGGAGACAGCAACACTAAGAGGGTATTGCCTTGCTGATGTCAAGATGTTGGCATGCTAAGGCAGATGTACGGAGTATTCATTGAGCACCTATTGTGTACCCCTCCATGTGCTCAGGAGAGTAAGATGGAAGGACTTGAAACCAGAGGAAGCTGGTAACCTGCAAGGCTTATGTCTCTTTGGTGGCCTCTGGACAAAGAAGCCCCTCCTCTGTCCTCACCTTCTTACCTCTGTATCCTCCAGTGCAGCACTGGGTTAAATACATTCATTTAACAAATGTGAACTGAGTACTCTGAAGTGTGCTAATGGCTGGGGGTCCAGTGTGAGGCCAACAGATAAGGAATCTGACTTATATAGCCCAGTGCTGGGAGATGGGAACAGGTAAAAAAGAAATGCATGGAACCAAGCAAAATAAATTGATTTTTAACTGTGAAAGAACTATGGAGAAAATGAACAGAGTGATATAACAGTGTGTAAAAGGTCAATTTAGATGGTGAAGTTTGGTGAAGGCCTCTCTGTGCAAGGGAGGTAATAAGTGACCCTGTTGGGACAGGGTACTACCCAGTCTGTGTTTCCAAGTCAGAATGACCTAGAGCCCATCACAGCATAACCACCTGCTAAGTGTTCCATTGGGGGCACACTGCTTAACCTCCCCGAGCCTCAGTTACCTCAGCTATAAAATGGGATTAAGCATACAATCCACTTCATTGGATAGATAGGAAGGGTAAATTAGATAGTGGAAGCACATTATGGTAAACATTTGAAAAATAATAGCTATGTCTATCTCATCCAGTCAGGCCAGGAGCCCATAATCCAAGGGCTAGTCCCTATGGAGAAGGACAATGGGCTGTGCCTAACCCAACCCCTGCTTAGTCTGCCTTTCTGATTCCAGAGTGTCTTTCTCTCATCCAACTTGAACAAGCGTCTCAAACTCATTGTCTTTAGGACCAGGCAAATGGGTATAATAAGTTAAGGAGGGGGCGGTGCCTGTAGCTCAGTGAGTAGGGTGCTGGCCCCATAGACTGAGGGTGGTGGGTTCAAACCCGGCCCCAGCCAAACTGCAACAAAAAAATAGCTGGGCTTTGTGGCGGGTGCCTGTCGTCCCAGCTACTTGGGAGGCTGAGGCAAG
>NW_003852403.1:14979071-14985607 GCF_000181295.1 Otolemur garnettii
GGAGTCACAGCTCACAGCAACCTCCAACTCCTGGGCTTAGGCGATTCTTCTGCCTCAGCCTCCCAGGTAGCTGGGACTACAGGCGCCTGCCACAACGCCTGGCTATTTTTTGTTGCAGTTTGGCTGGGGCTGGGTTTGAACCTACCACCCTTGGTATATGGGGCCGGCGCCCTACACACTGAGCCACAGGTGCCTCCCTACATCAGTTTCTCCATCTCTAAAATGCCTCACTGCATATAGCTTCGGTTAAGGGTGAATGGAATTACTTACACAGGCTAACGTGAAGGTGGCCAGCACCACAGCTGGGACACAAGGCTCACTGAACAGTGCCCTTGACTCCCTGAGAATCTAGCTCTGTGTTAACCTGCACAGACTCACTAGATAAGCATGTAGCATTTGTTTAATGAATAAATGAAGGAGCAAATGCTACAAGCACTATGTACTTCACACACATTTACTATTTGTTAAATTCCTGCCACATTGATGTTATTATTTATCTCCACTTTACAGCTGAGCAAGCAGAAGCTCCCGGACAGTAAGTGACTGGTATAATATCCCTAGGTGGGAAGTGACAGAGAAGGATCTTGATTCTGCCTCCAGAAGGCCCAACCTCAGAGTCTCAGCACTTAACCATGTCACATGTTACTGCTCATGTCAAGAAAGGGTCCCGAAGGGCCAGAAGAAAAGCAGTTGAGAACCCTGAGGGACTTTGCCCTCACCCTCCTGCCAGCTGGGAAGGCCTCAAAGGTTATCTCCCAGGTCAGGGAATCTATGGGTCAGTCTGTCTGGGGCAGAGGAAGTGAGAAGGTGTCATTCCCTGCTTGGGAAAAGGGTACTTCTGCTTTTACTTGCTGGGAACAGATCCTGGACTAACTAAGGTCCTTAAAAAATGAAGATGACTGTTGGCTTCTCTCCCAAAGAGGAAACAGAGATTCGGGCTCTTCCAGGGTGCCAGAGCCCTAGAAAGTTCAGAGATGCAGGGGCTCTGTCAGGTGGTTGCTCCGCTGCTGGTCAGAGAGAAATTCCAGGCTCCCACATGGCCCTAAGCCAATACACATCAGAAAGGAGCTTTGTCTGCAGCTGCTGGACCCTGGGAAAGGCAAGACTTGGAGAATTTTTAAAAAGTTTTAGTAGAAGGCACATTTTCATCCCTCAGCCATGGGGAAGCATAGGGGCTAAAAAGCTTCGGTTTGGGTGAGACCAGCCCTTCCTTCCTTCAGATTCTGTTTGCAGTTTTGAGCAAGTTACCTTGTTCCCTCTGAGTTTCTGTTTTCTCCTTTCTGAAGCAAGAACGATGATAAAATCAATGCAATAATTAATGATAGGTGACCAATAAATGTTATCTGTTTTTATAATTTATAAAATGGATAATTTATTTATAATCTATTTTAAGGCCAGTAAGCCATTACTGACCACCTACTACCGGCTACATACTGCAGGGATACTGGAAGCCTCTGGTCTACTATGGAAAGGAGTTATATCATCTATTTTTCACTCCTTGCCCAGTCTGGGAGGACAAGGCTTCTCTGTTCTGAATTTCCTTGTTTAAACAGGAACCACTTGGATTCCAGGACACATGGTGATTTGGGAGCTCTATGGTCCTGGAATTGACTCCAGTGAGTCTGACTCCTGTACCTCAGTCTAGCTGTCTGTACCTCCCTTGTTTTTCTCTTTTTTTTTTCTTTTTTTTTGAGACAGAGCCTCAAGCTGTCCCCTTGCGTAGAGTGCTCTGGCATCACAGCTCACAGCAACCTCCAACTCCTGGGCTCAAGCGAGTCTTCTGCCTTAGCCTCCCAAGTAGCTGGGACCACAGGCACCCGCCACAACGCCCGGCTATTTTTTGGTTGCAGCCGTCATTGTTGTTTGGTGGCCCGGGCTGGATTAGAACTGGCCACCTTAGTTGTATGTGGCTGGCGCCTTAGCCACTTGAGCCACAGGCGCTGAGCCTGTACCTCCCTTGTGTTGTCATTTTAGGCGCCCAAGTCCTGGTTAGCACTAGCCACAATCTGTCACTGTTTCATTTATGTTTGCATAACCTGGATGAAGGTGGCTTCTGTCTCTGGCCAGTGAACCCTCAGGCTGGGAAAGTCAGATGACAACCAAGGAGCACTCATGATAACACCTGTAAGTGTAATCTTTTGCAATTACAGCAGGTTTTTTTTTTTTTTTTTTGCAGTTTATCGCCAGGACCCAGTTTGAACTGACCACCTCCAGTATGGAGCTGGTGCCCTACTCCTTTGAGCCATAGGTGCCTCTCTACAATAGGCTTTAAAATACTTGAGAAGACTTATTTACTTTCATTTCATTTAATCTACATGTGAGGACTGATCTCCAGCCATGTTTTATAGATGAAGAAACTGCAAATAGGAAGATGGGTTATAGATTAGAACATCAATGTTCATACCTATAATCCTAGCACTCTGGGAGGCTGAGGCAGGTAGATCGCCTGAGCTCAAGAGTTCAAGACCAGCCTGAGCAAGAGTGAGACCTCTGGGCGGTGCTTGTGGCTCAAAGGAGTAGGGCGCCTGCCCCATATGCTGGAGGTGGCGGGTTCAAACCCAGCTCCGGCCAAAAACTGCAAAAAAAGAAAGCTCCGGCCAAAAAATGCAAAAAAAAGAAAGAAAAGAAAAGACAATAGAGAGAAAGTGCAAGATGAAGGGAGGTCTGTTGATTTATTAAAAAAAAAAAAAGTGAGACCTCATCTCTACTAAAAATAGAAAAACTAGGTGGACGTTGTAGTGGGTGTCTGTAGTCCCAGCTACTTGGGAGGCTGAGGCAAGAGGATCTCTTGAGCCCAAGAGTCTCAGATTGCTGTGAACTGTGATGCCACAGCACTCTACCCAGGGCAACAGAATGAGACTGTCTCAAAAAAACAAAACAAGAACCTTTTCCAAAGTCCTTTGGTAAGAATCCCTGCTGTGCTTGTTAAATATGTAGATTACCACACCCTTCCTCCAGGTTCTAAGTCGGAAGGTCTGGAATCAATAGTTTAACAAATACTCCAGGTGATGCTTATTCTCAGGCAAACCCACTTATTTATTTAGTTCACTAAGATTCTTTAGGTCCCAAATGTACTGTAGGGGAATCAGGGAATAAGACAGCGTCACCTTGAAAGAACTGACAGGTGGCTAGCTGAACCTCCAAGCCCTGGTGGCCTGCAGCCCAGGTGCCTGATCCGAGCTGGGTAGAGCAGTTTTCGGCCAGGGCCAGGTTTGAACCTGCCACCTCCGGTATATGGGGCTGGCGCCCTACTCCTTGAGTCACAGGCACTGCCCCCTCCTTCCATTTTCTAACACCTGCTCAGGTCTGAGCCTGTGGTTCTTTGGAGCTAGAGGCCTCCAGTGTAAGACGCTGAGGTGTGTAAAGCACTTAGCACCGTGCTTGGCACGTAGTAAGCTCTCAGTAAGTGCTGGCCAGCTGCTAAGGTGCTGCCAAGGCTAGGAAAGGACCAGGAGCTTAGGTGGGGGGAGCTTAGGAAGAGAAAGAGCCCTCCAGTATTTAGGAAAACAGAAGGGGCAGGGATTTACATTTCTTTAAAAGTAATTCCAGCCCAACAAGGCTTTACACCTGGAAGGGAGGGACGGCCAGATCACTGTTGTGCAAATAAGTAAGGAAAGCAGGACCCAGAGACTTGAAAGTGAGTGATCCTGAGCTGAAACCCAGGCAGGGATTGCCGCCTGTGGGTAACCAACACCATTTTTCCTGAAATCACTAGAGTGGTACGTGCCTGTGGGGGGAGAGCCTGATGCCACAAGGATCATCCCATTAGCTCTGCCTGGCCTCCAGTGTCTGAACCTTCAGTTCTCTGGTGAGGAAGTCTTCATCCTCGTCCGTTCTGTCCTCTGTCTTCCCTAGGACTGTCCTCTGTCTTCCCTAGCACTTCAATACGCGAAGCTGCTGTTTATTCCCAGGGGATAAATAGCACAGTTCTGACGCTGGAGTTTGCCAGAACAAACTTGCTTTGTCTCAGCAACAAGGCCTTGAGTACTTACGGGAGCAGGGGACCAGGGTGCCCATTCCCAGTCCCCGGATCTAAGGCCTCCTTCCAGGACTCCTTTTGCTCTCCCCTACTCTGGAAGGGGGGGGGGGGGGGTGGTAAGATCCAAAAGCGGCCCGGGAGGGAGGAAGGGCGGGGGCGGGGCGGCTGCTGGGGGCCCAGGATATAAGGGGCGGAGGCGCTGCTTTCAGCTCGCAGCCCACCATGCACGCCCATCATGTGCCAGTCCTCCTCCTGCACGCCTCGTGGGCCTTGCTCCAGGCAGGCGCGGCGACGGTGGCCACTGTTTCCCTACGTGCGCGGGGGCAGCCCTCGTCCCCGTCCCCTCTGGCGTACATGCTGAGCCTCTACCGCGACCCGCTGCCCCGGGCGGACATCATCCGCAGCCTGCAGGCGCAAGGTAGGCTGCGCTGCTCCGCCCTGCCCCGCCGAGCACCCCGGGGTGCCTCTGCCCCGTGCCGCCTCCGACTCCGGAAATGCGCTGGGGCCAAGGGGAGACTGCAGCTCAAGGATGCGGACGCCGCCGCCCGGGCGTTCCGATCCCCCGGCTCGAAGGTTCTGGATCTGCGGGGTTTCCGCGTCTGCAGGCTGGGGTCGCAGCGTTAGTGGTTGGGGGGTATCCACGGCCCAGAGGGGTGGAGGGGATTCCTGCGTCCAAGGTGGGTCTCCCGGGTCTGGGAGCCTGATTCCGCCCCCTTCTCATCCGTGTGGTCTAGTGAAATCACGTAACCTGGGCGCCTCAGTTTGTGCTTCTGTAGAGTAGAGTAACAGTACTTCCCTTGTAAGACTGTGGAGCTGGCTAGGTGACAACGCGGGTAACGCTCGATACCGAACCGGGCACAGTAACAATCAACAGGCTTTAGTATTGTTAGTAATTTGTCGAATGTTCTTTTCTCTTTTCGAGGGAGAGTGAGTTGCTCTCAGGCTCAGGCTGGGCGTTGGGAGCACCTCAGGCTGAGGTATGGAACACCAAGGATTAGGGTTTAGATCCGAGATTAGAGGTGTGGTGTCCCAAAACTGCGAATTGAGGCAGCCTTGGGTCTTCAGCCCAGGCTGCGATGTGTCCAGTGTCTTGGGTGACCACAGGTTCGGGGTCTAGATTTGCACGGGGTGCGGCTGTCAGGGACCTCAAAGTATGTCCTGGAGGATGTTCTTGGCTCTGTACGCAACCGGCAGGTGGGTGCTGAGGATAGGGGGAGTGACCCAGGACCCCCTTCTAAGGCGCAATCCACATCCCTCTGGCTGGGCAACCCCAGCTGCCCTCCCTCCGCCTGCGGGGTCCAGACGGCCCTCCTGGGGCTGCGACCCAATCCACATCCGCTAATTCTACCCCTACTGGCCTGGGGTTGGAGGCTTCTAGCTCTCCCGTTTAGGGTCAGACGTCTGGTGACCTTCTCTGGAAGGGTCATCTGCGGACAAGCTCGAGGTGGGGGACGCCTTGGGACGGAGAAAGGGACATAAAGAAATTTGCTGGAGTGCTCAGCCCTTCCTAAGCCACAGAGATGCGACAGGGCAAAGGGGAAGACCACACTTTTCCAATTCATGCTCTTCTGGAAAGTTCGGGAAGATTTGTGAGGTTGGAAGACTGGGTTCCGGCCCCTCAAACCCTGCTTCCTAATTCTGTTAGTTCCTGGCGCATCACTTGACTAGTCTGCCTTCTCTTTTGCAAATTAGGGGGCTGTTCCCTTTCTACTGCTCCGAGCGAGCATGTGTAAACCTAAAAGGAGGGCTGGAATCCATGGCTTACACCCGTAGTCTCAGCCCTTTGGGAGGATAAGGGAGGAGGGTAGCTTGAGCTCAGGACTTCAAGACCGGCCTAGGCAATATAGTGAGACCCTGTCTCTAAAAATGAAAAATTGACCAGTCATGGCCCTTGCCTATAGTCCAGGCAGGAGTCCAGGAGTTTCAGGCTACATAAGCTGTGACCCCGCAACTGCACTCCAGCCTATGCAACAAAGTGAGATTCTGTCTCTAAAAAACCCAAATGTGGGCTTGGCACCTGTGGCTCAAGTGGCTAAGGCGCTAGCCACATACACCTAAGGTGGCGGGTTAGAATCAAGCTTGGCCCGCCAAAACAACAACAACAACAACAACAACGACGGCTGCAACCAAAAAATAGCTGGGCGTTGTGGTGGGCACCTGTGGTCCCAGCTACTTGGGAGGCTGAGGCAGGAGACTCGCTTAAGCCTAGAGTTGGAGGTTGCTGTGAGCTGTGATGCCGCAGCACTCTACCCAGGGGATTAGCTTGAGGTTCTGTCTCAAAAAAAAAAAAAAAAAACCCCAAATGTGTGTTTATATAATTTCTTTTTTTTCTTGAGACAGAGCCTCAAGCTGTTGCCCAGGGCAGAGTGCCGTGGCATCACAGCTCATCGCAACCTCCAACTCCTGGGCTTAAGCGATTCTCTTGCCTCAGCCTCCGAAGTAATTAGGACCACAGGTGCCTGCCACAGTGCCCAGCCATTTCTTGGTTGTAGTTGTCATGGTTGTTTGGCAGGCCCAGGCTGGATTTGAACCCGCCAGCTCTTGTGCATGTGGCCAG
>NW_003852403.1:14986205-14989562 GCF_000181295.1 Otolemur garnettii
GGGATTCGAACCCGCCACCTTAGGTGTACGTGGCTGGCGCCTTAGCCAGCTGAGCTATAGGTGCCAAGCCTTGGCCTCATCTTCTATGAGAAGTGATAAGAGCCTCCCCAGAGGAAGCCTGGAGAAAGAATGTCCCAAACTCACCCCTGCCCCGCTGGGTTTATTTCTAAGCTGCACCACGGTAGCATGAAGTGTCCACTGGGATCCAACCAAATTGAGTTTGCCAGTGTTTAACCTTCTTCACCTTGGACCTTCAGATTCCTTCTCTGCAAAAGGTGTCAACAGCAGGAGGATTTAAGGAGACAGTGCTTGTGAAACACTTTGCATGGTAATGACCCCTATAATAATGTAGAGTGCACCCTCACTCAGCTGTTGGGCCCCACCCTCCTTTCTACTAAATACCTAATCCTAATCCTTCCTCTACCTCTCTGCGTTGTTTGAGGGGAGGAGAGTGTCAGGTGAGGGGAAGGAAATCCAAGGGTATGAGCCCAACCCCTTCCTGCTTTAGAATTGATGGGTCAGGACACCACTGAGGTCTGTGTGACCAAGTCTACACTAGCTCACTGGTGGTGAACCTCTTCCTCATACTGACCTTAAAAGCACATTTGTTGTATTAACAGGTGGATGTTTTCTTTATTATTATTATTATTATTATTATTTGCTGTTTTTGGCCGGGGCTGGGTTTGAGCCCGCCACTTCCAGCATATGGGGCCACTGCCCTACTCTTTTGAGCCCAGACGCTGCCCAGGTGGATGTTCTCTTTTTCTTCCTGGGGAGAACATTCTTGTCTTGATGGGGCATCAGTGACCCCTAAAATGATTAGGCACCCCTCTCCTAAGATGAACCAGATCTAAGATAACCTGAGCACTATGTCCCAGGGAGCCCTGAGGGGTGGAGGTGGGGGATCAGCAGGAAAAAGCAATCTCTTTCCTGCCCCTTCATGCATACTGCCCATCTGTTTGCAGATGACTTTGTGCCCCTGTCCGGGTCCCTCACTGACTGAACATCTTCATTTCTAACTTTTGGACTTGGGCGATAATGAGGCAGGTCTCAGCTCAAAATAATCCTTGGGAAGTGGGGAGGGAGAATGAGGCAGGTGATAACCAATGGTTCTTGAACTTCAGTTGTTCAGGGCAGAGTGCTTTGCTTGTGTTTTTCGGGTTAATTGTAACACCCTGTGAGGTAGACACTTTTACCATCTCCATTTTACAAGAAGAGAAACTGAGGCCCAGAGAGGGAAAGCAACCCGAACAATGTCAAGTAGCAAGTAGCAGAATTTGTGCCATTATGGGAAGGTTCTGGGGCCCCTGTTCCTAACTGTTAAGCAGGAGTGTCTTCCTTTAAAAGGCCATTTACAGATACTTGGGGTAAAATATTTTAAACTTACCATCTCCAGGCCTCCTGGTACAGGTGGCCAGGAGTTGTTATAGTGTCCCACCTAACTTCCAGATGGTCAGGTATGGTGGCATTGAGGTCTTTGGTAATGTCAGACCCTCCTCACACCTTTGGGAAGAGTTGTTGGGGGCCGGTTATTGCCCCCTGCAGGTGCTAACAAGGAGAAAAGTGAAAATTAAGTGAAAAAGAGCTGCTGGTGATGGGCTGGGAGAAGCTGCCAGGAGGCTAAAGCTGGGAATTGCCACTTTATAATATACCCGTGATTTCCTAGAGCAGTGGTTCTCAACCTTCCTAATGCCGCGATCCTTTAATACAGTTCCTATGGTCGTGACCCACAGGTTGAGAACTGCTGTCCTAGAGAGATTCTCTTAGTCTCTGATTAAAGATGCTCTGTGAGACAATAAAAAAATAAACTCTTATATGGTCTGCCCATACAGGACCTAAATCGGAGATCATCCCAGCCCCCTAGGATCTATTCACAAAACCTCTTTGTTTCTCTGGGTCCTCATGATAATCCAGAGAGGGTAGAGTGTTGTTATTCCCATTTGAAAGAAGAGGAAACTGGGCTTGAAGAAAGTGGACAATCACTTTTTTTTTTTTAGACGGAGCCTCAAGCTATCCCCCTGGGTAGAGTGCCATGGCATCCCGCTCACAGCAACCTCCAACTCCTGGGCTCAAGCGAGTCTCCTGCCTCAGCCTCCCAAGTAGCTGGGACCACAGGTGCCCACCACAACGCCCGGCTATTTTTTGGTTGCAGCCGTCATTGTTGTTTGGCGGGTCCGGGCTGGGGATTCGAACCCGCCCCCTCAGGTGTATGTGGCTGGCACCTTAGCCGGTTGAGCCACAGGCGCCGAGCCGACAATCACTTTTAAGTGACTTGAAAATCCACAAATATGTGCTGTTCCCAGACATTAGGTTAAAGTTAGTCCAGGACCAAAATAAAAGGACCGTGCTCCCCTATCCTTATCTGGTTTGGGTTTGGTTTTGGGTGGGTCAAACAGGGCTGTGTGTGTGCCCCAGGTATGTGAATGGCTTGGGGCAGGAGGGACCAAGTGCCTTGTCGGGTAGGTGGATAGAAAAGACATGCCAGATCATGCCTAAAACACCTTTAGAAACCTATTTGTAAGCTCACCAAAACTCTTGAGGTTTCTGTCTCCCCCTCTTTTAGGAACTGGGCCAGGGAGAGGGTGATCAGTCTTTGGACATCTGGAAGCTCTGAATTTTTCACTGTTTTTTTTTTTTTTTTCTTTTAAACAGACTCTCAATCTATTGTCCCAGGCTGGAGTACAGGGGTGTCAGCCTAGCTCACAGCAACCTCAAACTCCTGGGCTGAAAGCAGTCCTCCTGCCTCAGCCTCCTAGGTAGCTAGGACTATAGGTGCCCACCACAACACTTAGCTAATTTTTTCTACATTTAGTAGAGATGGGTCCAGCTCTTGCTGAGGCTGGTCTGGAACTCCTTGAGCTCAAGGCATCTTCCCACCTCAGATTCCCAGAGTGCTAGGATTACAGGTGTGAGCCACCATGCCTGGCCAGCTCTGAGGTTTTCCATTATTTTCATATCTTCTTCACTGTGCCTGTGAAACAGGCCACCATTCCCAATGAGAAAACAGAGCCTTAGATTGTCTGTGGGGGTGGGGGAGAGGCAGATGGAACTCATCCAATTTTTACCACTCATTCTGTATTTATGGAGGGTGTCTTGATGGGGGACGCAGAGCAGTGACACAGAGTTTAGGCTTTGTAGTCAGGCAAATCCCGGTTTACTCTTGGCTCTGCCACTCTCCAAGAAGTTCAGACCTCTCAGAACTTCAATTTTCCACATCTCTAAAATGAACACAAAAATATTACTAATTTGAAGGGTTGGGGTGAGGATTAAGAGATGATTCAGGCTCGGCGCCTATAGCTCAACCGACTAAGGAGCCAGCCACGTACACCTAAGGTGGCGGGTTCGAATCCCCAGCCC
>NW_003852403.1:14989915-14994617 GCF_000181295.1 Otolemur garnettii
CCCAGCTACTCAGGAGGCTGAGGCAAGAGAATCGCCTAAGCCCAAGAGCTGGAGGTTGCTGTGAGCTGTGATGCCACAGCACTCTACCGAGGCCAATAAAGTGAGACTCTGTCTCTAAATAAAGTAAAAAAGAGATGATTCATACAAAGTAAGGACTCCAGCATGAGCCATGGTGGTGATTATACTGACTGCGTTTGGGGGCCCCCCACTTACCCTGCTTCCTTCTTGGTTTTTCTCCCACCCAGATGTGGAGGTAGATGGGCAGAACTGGACCTTTGCTTTTGACTTCTCCTTCCTGAGCCAAGAAGAGGATCTGGTGTGGGCTGAGCTCCGGCTGCAGCTGTCTGGTGCTGTGGACTTACCTGCTGAGGGCCCACTTTCCATTGAGATTTTCCACCAGCTAAAGCCAGATTTGGAGCAGGCCCAAGGTGACTGCTTGAAGCGGCTTTGGATGGACCAGTTCACTGTCACTCTGTCTCAGGTCACCTTTTCTTCAGGAAGCATGATCCTAGAGGTGACCAGGCCCTTCTCTAAGTGGCTAAAGCACCCTGAGGCACTGGAGGAGCAGATGTCTAGTTGCCGGCAGCGGCCGTCTGCACCGCCTGTCGCCAGTGTGCTTCTTGTGCTTTACTCAAATCTCTCGTTGGAGCGGAGGCGGCTGGGCAGCTCCACTTTGCTATGGGAAGCTGAGAGCTCCTGGCGGGCCCAAGAGGGACAACTCTTCCCCGAGAGGGGCAGGAGGCACCGTCGACATCACTTGCCAGACAGAAGCCAACTGTGTCGAAAGGTCAAATTCCAGGTGGACTTTAACCTGATTGGATGGGGTTCCTGGATCATCTACCCCAAGCAGTACAATGCCTATCGCTGTGAAGGCGAGTGTCCTAACCCTGTGGGGGAGGAGTTCCATCCCACCAATCACGCTTACATCCAGGTGTGCTACCAGGGTTGGAGGGGAAGGGGAGGTATGAAGCAATGGGGACATACTCCTTGGGGGACATTCTTTCAGTTATTAAGCACCTACAGTGTGACAGTCCCTGTGCTAGACCCAGTCACAGCATCCTCTTGGAGCGTACATGGAGTCATATCTTGTTGGGTAACCTTGAACAAATTGCTTCCCTAGGGCTTTTTCCTTGTCTTTCATAAAATTAGGGAATGGAGGATAGACCAGAGGGTCTTAGCTCCTCCTCAGCTTGACATTCTAGGAAAGGAAGTTCAGAAGCTAGACTTTAGAGACAGGCCTGCATTTAACTCCTTACTATGTGATATTGATCAAGTTGTTTACTCATTCCAGCCTGCTTTCTCACCTGTAAATTGGGGTGGCAATGCCATCTTTCATAGAGATGCTGTAGCGTTAACAAGATGATATGCATACTGCATGGATGGTGGTTGGTGGGTTATAGGTATGTTGTATACGAAATAGGGGCCATGTTTATGGCGCCAGGGTTACAATTAAAATAATACCGTTCCAACCACAGTATTTTTGCTGCCAGAAACAGGAACTGACTACTTATTTCACGGGAGTAGACAAGACCGGAGGCTACCACCAGGTGCCACTAATCAGCCTATGGTGTAGGAACACAAGGACTGGTGTTAGGAAGGAATATGAGACAAAGAACAGAAAATAGAGCCGAATAAGGTGGCCTTGCCCTGTACTTGAAAGATCATATGGAGCCAAAGTGTTTCATTTTACTGACTTGTAGTATCCTCCTTGCCAAGTGTCACTTTGGTTCAGGGGCTCTGGGGACATAAGCATGTTAGCTGAGCTCATGCAAGGGAGGCACTGGAGGGCCAGAGCCTCAGAGCTTTCCTGGGCAAAGGCCTGGTGAGCTTCACTCAAGTGCCATGCACTCTACCAAGCCACCTGCAGCATGACCATAGAGGCCCAGATAGTCCCAATGGCCAGCTCTGACACTGATCGGAAAACACTTGGCTAGATCACAGGGACAGGGCCTGCTTCCAAAATGCCAAGAGGTTGTTACCTTTTCTCCTATTGACTCTTATCTGCCCTTCTCTGGCCAACAAAGCTAATCCCACAGGAATTTCCATGTGAATCATATTTCTAGAACTAAACCAGGAGTTTCTTAGAATATTGGTATTCATTCTAGATTAGAAGAATAGATGGTATAAATTAGCTACTACTCTACCCAGACACATGTAACTTTTTGAATCTTTCTATTTAAAGGCTTTTTTGTTTTTGGCCCAGGGCTAGGTTTGAACCCGCCACCTCCTACATATGGGACCAGCGCCCTATGGTTTTGAGGCACCGCCCTGTGAAAAAAAAGCCTTAAAGGCTTTTCTAAAAAAAAACAAAATAGAGCTAACGTCCAGACAACAGAGTTGGTGATACACGGACATGCTGATTCCTTTATGAAATGAAAATAATTTTCCATTTTTGCACTCAGAAGCTGATTGATTTATTTATTTTATTTTTTGCAGTTTTTGGCCGGGGCTGGGCTTGAACCCGCCACCTCTGGCATATGGGGCCTTTGAGCCACAGACACCGTCCCAGAAGCTGATTTTTAACTCAGTAACTATTTTTTTCCGTTACTCAGCTATAGTCCTATTCTGATCTTCCCATTGGAATAGGAATTGACTCTCCTCTCCTCCCTGTTGCAGAGTCTGCTCAAACATTATCAGCCCCACCGAGTCCCTTCTACCTGCTGTGCCCCAGTGAAGACCAAGCCTCTGAGCATGCTGTATGTGGACAATGGCAGGGTGCTCCTAGATCACCATAAAGACATGATTGTGGAAGAGTGTGGGTGCCTTTGAGGAGATCCTGGAGCGATGCTGGATTTGCCTGCACTCCAAAAGGTTGGGAAGCTCCTGGAAGACACGATAACCGTCTAATGCAGTGAGGAGAAACAGAGGGGGAAAGCAGTAGCTCTGCTTACTCTGTTAATGAAGGGCTTTGCAGAGTCCGGCCAAGCAGAAAGGCTGCATCAGGAAGAGGGAGGAGGCAACCCAAGCAGGGTGCTTGCTAGGTTTTCTCTTTACTAAAAAACACTGTGGCAAGCAAAAGCACAAGTGCAAGAGTTCTTCGTTGAATTCTTTTTAACCTGTGAACCCCCTGAAACTGAATGCAAAAATTGAGATGTAAGTGCATTTACTTTTGAGGTGGGACAAGGTCATTTATAGCTTTCAGGTAGTCTGTGACCCAGCCCTCCCCCAAGATTAAGTATCGTTGTCTAAAGTCAGTTAGCTTTCATTGCCTCGGGCTGGATTGGGGGGACCCCTCCTCCATCTTTCTGACAGGCCAGTGGCAATCTGTTGGCTTTGTCCAGAGGCTCCCTGGAATGGGTCTCTGCTAATGAGTTGCACAAACAGTAAAATCATTGTCTAGTTCTCCTTGGCCAGCTGGTTCCTTTGAAGGGAGAGGCAGGAACTCATCCAAGTGGACTGGCCCTTTTGGACTACAGAAGCTGGAGCTCTTAGACACCTCCAAGTCAGTCTGCTTTGGCAGATACAACCAGAGTCTATTAAAGTTGGTGACAATTCACCTCCATCTCTTCATGTGTGCTATTAATAATGAGGCCCTTGAGCTTCCCATCCAACAGGTGGGAAAGCCATACTCTGGGTGGCAGAAGACTTGGGTTATGGTTGCAGTTTGGCCATTGAGATGCTGTATGACTTCAGGTAATTCACTGCTCAGCCTCCTCTTGTGAAATGCAAGTGGGTGGATTCTCATGCATATATTAAATATGCGTTGGTAGGCTCAGAAGAACCATGAGTGTTAAGCTATAGATTATCCTCTGGACCTTATCCCCATCTCCCATTACAGCTTATAAAGCCTGCTAAGCCCCGTCCCTGCCACATCCTCTTTATTTCATCTATCAACTCTTTCGTTACTCAGGGTTCTAGGACTGACTACATTTCAGGTTCCAGGTAGCATCACAGTAAAAGAACTCAAGCTTTTCTGTAGGAAGCTCTACCACCAAAAACTCTTGAACACATGTCTTCATCTTCTAGATCAGTGGTTCTCTACCTTCCTAATGCCATGACCCTTTAATATAGTTCCTCATGTTGTGGTGACATCTAACCATAAAATTATTTTCAGATAGAGGAGTGGTGTCTCGGTTCCTAAGACCATCAGAAATATGTGTTTTCTGATGGTCTTAGGCGACCCCTGTGAAAGGGTCGTTTCACCCCCAAAGGGCTCACGACCATAGGTTGAGAACCGCTATTCTGGATTATACCTGATTGAGCAATGCCAAACCAGGGACTACTTTTTTGTTTGGAGCAAGGGGGCCATAAATGAATTTGGAGTGAATCCACAATAAAACTGTCCCCATCCTCCTTTCCCAAGAAGCCTGTCCACTTGTGTTCTTGCCTTAGGAAAATTAATCCAATCATGTATGAACCCTGTCGAATTTAGATGAACTCATCTACTGCCTTGAGTTGACTGAGTCAATGCAGTAAACTGTTGGATCTGCTAGAGCCAGGTCTGGGCTTGAGAAATCACAATGCCAATAAAGCGAATCTAACTGTTCACTGCCTGGTCTGGAAATAGACCTGCCCAGGTCTGACCATAATTCAGAACAAGAGGATATGGCATCTGACTCTACACACAGAACAGCAGAGCTGGGGCAGCCTTGTGAGGTCAGTTTGTCCAATGCCCTTTACTGATTGAGACCTCAGAGGCCTCCTAGCCTGACCATAGTAACAGGGCCAAGAACTGAGCTCTGGCCTCTTAAGCCCTAGGGAC
>NW_003852403.1:14994897-15001291 GCF_000181295.1 Otolemur garnettii
CCTTAGCCGCTTGAGCCACAGGCGCTGAGCCGACACACACCTTAATATCATCCAGAGGTTTTTTGCTCACCTAGCTTTGGATCAAGATCTTAGCATTTGGAACAAAACATTTGAACCCAATCCTGTTACTGAGCTAAAGTTCTTAGGAGTGAAAATCCTACTCCACGACTTAAAGCATTTACTTTTTTTAGGTTATAAAAGTGCAAGCATATTTTATATTTTGGGGGGGAAGAGATGAGTTAAGAAAAGAGAGCAGAGAGCAAGAAGTGAGAGAGGGAAGATGGGAGAAAAGGATCGGGAGAATGTGGCATCCCAAAGAAAGGAAGAATATCTGCTAGAGCATCTTCTTTACTAAGTAGGTACTCAACAGTTCTTATATGGCTGGGGCCAGGAGAGTGAAAGGTCAAGCTATTTGTGGCTACAGCTTGTGGGAGTGTTTACAGTTAGCAGCTCTATTGACTCACTCAGAACAAACATGATGGATGACAAGGCATTGCCTCATTTCAAGCAAAAGACACAGGGATA
Source organism: Otolemur garnettii (assembly GCF_000181295.1). Lineage (NCBI taxonomy): Eukaryota > Metazoa > Chordata > Mammalia > Primates > Galagidae > Otolemur > Otolemur garnettii. Next base: position 14,995,423 of record NW_003852403.1, read on the forward strand.
AAGTAATGAAACTCATGTTTTGCTGACCCCTGCTGACAGCTCAGAGTTTACTGTGCCAGCAGCAGGGTCATTCTGTCGTGACAGAAATATTTGGGGCAATGGCTACCTATCCAAGTCCAGGGACCAGCTCCATGTTCCAGGCCCTGTGTACTTGCTAAAGGCTTTGTAAGTCATAGAGGAAATAGGGCCTTGGAGAGCTATGTGTGCCTAAACCTGGGTTTTATTTATTTATTTATGTGCAGTTTTTGGCCGGGGCTGGGTTTGAACCAGCTACCTCTGGCATATGGGACCCTACTGCTTTGAGCCACAGGTGCCACCCCTAAACCTGGGTTTTAATAGTCATTTTAACTTGCTCTGAAAGGCAAATGTATACTGTTCCTCAAGCAGTGCAAAGTCACGAGTGGGGAAAACTGAACGCATTACTCTTTTTGGCTAGGGGAGTGGGCCTGGCAGTAGGTAGAAGTGAAGGACAGACATTATGGGAGGAGAAACAGTATACAGATGGGGGAAGTGGCTGTGACCCTCAGTTCCATAACCTTGGTTCATCTCCACCTTGAAAACCTTCCCATTTTATTAGCAGTAGTAGTATCTTACTATCCTAATTGCTTTGGGGGCAGAGTAAAGGATGCACGAAAGTGCTTTTGAGATTATTTTGGCCCCAATCTCCCTTAAAGCGATTATTTAATCCTTCTAGGCATCCCAGGACTAGATGGTTGGCTGCAGTGGTCAAATGCTCCACTCTCGGCTCGGCGCCTATAGCTCAACCGGCTAAGGCGCCAGCCACGTACACCCAAGGTGGTGGGTTCGAATCCCCAGCCCGGACCCGCCAAACAGCAATGATGGCTGCAACCAAAAAATAGCCGGGCGTTGTGGCGGGCGCCTGTGGTCCCAGCTACTTGGGAGGCGGAGGCAAGAGACTCGCTTGAGCCCAGAAGTTGGAGGTTGCTGTGAGCTGTAATGCCATGGCACTCTACCCAGGGGAAAGCTTGAGGCTCTGTCTCAAAAAAAAAAAAAAAAAAACGCTCCACTCTCAAAAATGAGACTGAGTTGAAGCTCTGGTCATCCATGTCAACTTGGCTGTGCTTATGTCCTTTAATAAGAGCTACCGTTTACTGAGCTATGTTCCAGACACTGGGCTCTGTGATCTCACCTGAGCCTCAAAACAACCTAGAAAAGTTTGGAGGTTTTTTTTTTTTTTTTTTTGAGATAGTCTGTCACCCTGATTAGAGTGCAGTGGTGTCATGGTAGCTTCCTGCAGACTCAAATTCCTGGGCTCAAGCAATCCCCCTGCCTCAGCCTCCCAGTAGCTGGAATTAGATGTGCCTGCTGCCACGACCTGCTGCTTTTTCTATTTTTAGTAGAGATGGGGTGTGGCTCTTGCTCAGGCTGGTCTAGAACTCCAGAGATCAAGCAATCCTGCCCTTTTGGCCTCCCAGAGTGCTAGAATTACACGTGTGATCCACTGTGACCTGCTATTTCAATGACCCTATTTTAGAGAACAGGCTTAGAGATTAAGAATCCTATAGGGATGTAGTTAAGCAGCATAGCTGGAACTGAAGCTATCTGACTCAGCTTGTGCCCCCAAGCAACCTCTGCAGTCCTGACAGGGAAGCTTCCTTGAGTCATTTTATTCTGTGGACCTCTGTTCAAAACAAACACAAAAGGCCAGATTTCTTGTCATTACAAGTGAGACTTGCTGGTAATAGCAAGGAATCTGATGCCTAAGCAGCACAACCCAGTTTCATTTTAAAACATCAGACAGGGTACATGTCTAACAAGTGCTCCTGAGGGTCACAGGCAGCCCCTTTTCAAAGAAAAGTTGTTTGAACTTCCTTAAGGCCGGTACCCAAAGAAGGGCATCCTTGGGTGCATTCTGCCCACTATAGACGTGTTTGCCTCTAAGCTCCTGGGGGAAAGGACCAGAGTCTTGCTCCTGAGAAAGGGCTCCTATGTCCTTACAAAACCAGGCCCACACTGACAAAGTAAGTGCTCCATTAGTGTTGCTACCTTTGTCCATTTCCCCCCACCACCCAAGACTTCCCCAAATGTGAACTAACCCTCAGCAGGATTTCACCTGCATTTAAAAAAAATTAAAACACCAAGTTGATACTCAAGATCTTTTATTGATTTAACTTTAACAGCAACCATTGATGAGAATTTAAATTTTTCCCTCATTTCCAAACACCGCTGGTTTGGAAGGACAGTTAAAAAAACACATTGATCAGGGGAATCACACAGGACTGCCTCAAGGACCGCACAGTGCCCTCTGCTATCCATCCACGACAGTGAAATGGACGGGAGGGTGAAGGGACAACACATTAGGGAGACAGGGAAGAAGACTGAGGAAAGTGCTGGCAGTCTCCTTTTCCATTCAGAATGGATGAAACTGGGCCATTGGTGGCACTAAGACAGGGAAGGGCTATTTAAATAAAATCATTTAAGATAGTTAAAATGGACACTTAGCATGTGAGTGTCCTTTGGGCTCTTCAAGACCCCTTTCTTTAAGGTTTACCTCTGGGGTGGCAGAAGGTGGTCTCCTCACCAAGGTGGAAAGGGATGGGCTCCCTCTGCAGGTGAAGGAAAGGCACTGGCGCAAGGTACTCTGATTTGGATACAGACACCAGGTAGGAGCAGAATGGCTTACCCAACAACTTGCCCCTTAGTTCCCTCCCTCCCCTACTCCCCTGGTTTCCAGTAAAAATTACCCTTGGCCTGGGCTTGAATTTTTTTTTTAATGGAAAGGGGGTACATTTGGGCAAGAATGGTTATTCTGTACTAGATTCATGGAATTCTCTAAGTGTCCAGGAGTTTTGGTTTAAAGCACCGGCAAGAGCTCACTACCTTTGGAAACTTTAGGGTGGCCAAATGATTATCAAGCATTGTAGCATCTCTCTGCCAGCCTCTCACCCTTAGAAAGGTGGCAGAATGACAGCGTAAATACCCAGGGAAATGCGTTTCACCTCAGTACTATTTTCCACTGGGCATCCATGACATACAGTATGGTCTGCCAGGGCTGCAGGCAGAGGTCAATAAGCAAAGAGAAACCACAGACCGTCTGTACAGGGACTCAGAAGCCTTCTAAACCTAAGTTTTGCCAAAGGTTATTAACTCCAGGACCAGCCTAGAGGAAGAAATTGAAATTCCAAGAGGTGGGAAAGGTCATCTGAATGACTAATTGAAAAACAAGTATCAATCTTCCTTACAGTCTTCATTTAGTTAGATATTTCTGTGAGCTAGCCTCAAAAAAACTCTACTATTGAACCGGAAAGCCATTATTTGGAACAGGAAATGTCCCTGGGTATAAGCATCCTAAGGAATTATGACCTGACTATATCAAGATCTGATTTCTTTTTTTATTAAAAGCTAAGAGGTAAAGAACTGCGGGCTTAACTAAGGCCCCTCAAAGTCCAGAAGATACTGCCCTCCCAAAGACATGTTTCTTTAAAACAAATACGCCTTTCCAGATGTTACAGGTAGATAACTGATTGGGTCTCGCAGATTAGTAAATAGCTGCACATGTGCATATAGTCCAGCAAACACACCAAGAAGGGACAGCGCTGAACCAGAAAGACAGTGGGGCTTCCTCTCTAAAGGGAACTGCAAAAAGTAAAGGGCCCCGGCTTCAAGCAGTTGGTATCCAAGATGGGGAAAACACAAATGGATTCAATCTCTGGGATACTGCTGCTAACATACTAAGCCCCTTCATCATTGCCTTGATTCAAAGCGGGCCCTCTGAAAAATGGCCAAATTAGGGCTGCTGGGTGTGAAACCCACATATCTAGCAGGCTGCACAGAAATGGAAATGAAGGACTTTAACTAATGGGGTTTGAACTAGGTCTGAGAGTCCCAAAGGGCTAGAAATCCAAACAGCAAAAAACCCAAAGACTATTTATTTTGAATCTGCCTCACAAAATAAGGAAAAACAAAATCAGTTTGAAGGTGCTCCAAAAATGAGTTCCTTACTTCTGGAAGAAGTACCTTTTGCTTGCAGCTGCCTCAGCAGCAATGCTTCCTATTCAAGTATACTCTAAAGCAGTGTTTTTCAAATTTTTTTTTTTTTTAAATCTCACAGCACCCTTGAACCTACAGTTAAACTTCTGCAACACACTTAAATAAGGTTGATCAAAAAAATAAAAGTTAAAAAAAAAAGAATATACGACTTACTGGGCTTTGAATTTCTTTTGAAAATATTTAATGATCTTTAAAAATTTTTGCAGCACACGGGTTGGAAAAAAATCACTGCTCTAAAGCAAGCAGGGCTACAGATAATGCCAGAAAGAGGCGGAGCATAAATCTAAACTCTAAATAAGAATGTGCATCTTTAAAGTGTCTAAAACCAAAAAAAGAAGTATCTAAAACCCTTAAAGATTTGAGTAAGAATGGGTGCCAGAAACATACCAGATGTTCACGAAGAATGTGCTAAATTGACAAGCCTCATCTATGTTTTTCTTGAGGTTGAAGACAAGACCAATTCTCTTTAAGAACACACTTCCATCCAAAGATGGACATGCAGAGTGAACCTGCACACTGGATTTAAAGGAGCAATCAAGCCCAGACACTTACAGGGGACATTTTCAAATGTTCCCTATTTTACTGAGAAGTTGCTTCTTGGGTGAGAGATCTGACCCTGTTTAAGCCGGTGTAGTTAAGACTAGTGGGTACCTAGTTTTTTGTTTTTTTTTTGAGATAGTTTCACTTTGTCGCCCTTGGTAGAGTGCCATAGCATCATAGCTCACAGCAATCTCAAACTCTTGGGCTCAATCGGTTCTCTTGGCTTACCCTCCCAAGTAACTGGGACTACAGGAGCCTACCACAATGCCTGGCTATTTTTAGAGACAAGGTCTCACTCTGGCTAAGGCTTGTCTCGTACCTGTGAGCTAGGCAATCCACCTGCCTCGGCCTCCCAAGTGCTGGGATTACAGGCTTGAGCCTCCAGGTCTGGGCTGGTACCTAGTTTTCTGACACTATCCTCTATTTGACCCCAAATCTGGGCTGCTTTTTTTCCTTCAGCTCAATAACCTAATATCTAATTCACATTAGCTCCCTTAGCTTGACAATTTGGACCCCAAATAAGACAGCTTCATCAGGGGCTTAGCTGGAAGGCCCAATTCCTCTGTCAATTCCTGGGTAAAGGAAAATGAAAGTGGCAAATGAGTCTTAGAGACACCAAGTCTAGGACTTGCAAATAAGCATCCCTGAGCTGCTGGTAGTCAGGCAGACATATAGATATACTTTTGCTGGGATTGCTACCCCTCTCAAAACTAGCAGGGGAAAGGGAGGTTGCCTTCTATCCCAGTTTTGTGATGTACACCTTAGAAAATTGCTTCTATCTCTCAGCTTATCTAGCAACCTACCTCCCTGTTGACCTGGTTTCATCCTCTGTTGGTATATGGTGGTTTTAAGCTACGTCCATAAATACTGCTCCATTCAGTAGGGGGTATAATTCCTCTTGCGAGAGTAGGCTGAGCTTAGTAGCTTGCCCCTAAAGAGGAAAATAAGTAATAGTGTGCTTTTGAAGATAAGTTCATAAAAGGCACTGCAGCTTTGTCCTTGCCTGCCCTGCCTCTCTAGGATACATGGATCAGGAAGAAGTCAGCCTGCATTGGTGTGAGGACATTAAGCTGCCCTATCCTGCCAACATCCATAAAGGAGAGCCTGGAAGCAGATTCACCAAACATAGATGATGGCATCCCCTGTCCACATCTTGACACGCTAAACTGCTTACTTCCAAATACTTAACCCACAGAAATGGATAATGTTTGTTTTAAGATACTAAATTTGGTAGCTGGGCATTGTGGTGGGCACCTGTAGTCCCAGCTACTCGGGAGGCTGAGGCAAGAGAATCGCCTAAGCCCAGGAGTTGGGAGGT
>NW_003852403.1:15002012-15007370 GCF_000181295.1 Otolemur garnettii
AAAAAAAAAAAAGAAACTTGGTTTCCTTATAAAAAGAAAATGGTCACTAAGATTTTAAGAACCATCTCCTTCAAGAGGTAACCTAAAGGTGTCCCTTCCCTCCTAAAAGAAGCTAGGATGTATTATTCACTTAGGGCTTCATCTGTGAGGTTCCTTTTAAATATCCAGAGGTAAACCCCCCTGGACTCTAGCTTGCTCTAAAAACAATTCTGTGAGGCATGACACAAGGTATCATTTGCTAAAAATTTATCTCATGCCATGTGAAATTATTCTTAAAATTCTGATTGGGCCAAGTACAGTGACTCATGCCTATAATTTCAGCACTTTGGGAGGCTGAGGCAGGAGGATTGCTTGGAGCCCAGGAGTTTGAAACTAGCCTGGGCAACCTAGCAAGACCCTGCCTACAAAAAATAGGGGGAAAAATTAGCCAGACATGATGACATACACCTGTACTCATTGCTACTAAGGAGGCTTAGGCAAAGGATTCCTTGAGCCCAAGTGCAAAGTTTCAATGAGCTATGGTCACACCACTGCACTCCAGCCCCCAGTTTTATCTCTATAAAAAACTTAAAATGCTGATTTATGGAGGTCAAAGTCTAACAGTGGTGGACTAAAGGAAAAAATTGCACCATGCAGTAAGGAAGTCCTTGCAAAGAAGAATAAGCTGTATTATATAGCTGACATTCCTAAGAAATACTAAAAACATGTCCTCTCATTAGAAGGCGACACACAGATGTTCCTGGCCCCAAGACAGCAAGAAAAGGGGAAAATGGCATCTTAATACTACTCAGGATTTCGTGTATTTAAATCTACTCCCCACCGTTCAGTAAGGAAGCTGAATTTCCATATATAATAATAAAAATTAAAATACTCTTCTGCTCACTGATAGACTAAACTAGCTGCTAATCGGAGCCATAGTCCATAGGATGCCAAGGCCAGTGTATGAAAAATGAAAAGCTTCATCCTCAAATCAAGCTCCCCAAGGTACAAAGAGGTCCTGAGCAAGTTTTTATGCAAATTACAGAACAACTTAAGTTTGTCCAAGAGTATGTGAGGCGAAATTTGGAGTTTAATATCAGAATAGGGTTACAGTAAACCAACAAACAAAAAAATACTTTTCTGATTATCAATTTTTCAGACTCAAGGGTATCCCCAAAACACTGGAGATCCAGCTTATTCCTGAGACATCAACCATCACAAAAGGTTTTTACTCTTTGAATTATTCACATTTTGTAGCAAAAAAACCAGAACAAAGTTCTGCAGACATCCTCCCTCTCCTTTCTAAATGTATTCACAAACAGGGTCTTTCCATAGTTCAAAAGAAAAACAAATAGCTTTCTTTCTTAGCCAGTTGGCCTGTTACTCTCACTCTGGGATCTTATTTCTTAAGAAGAGGGTTCAGGGCACCAAACCCAACCAGAAATTCCCAAGACACTAGGAGCTACTTTATCTTTCCATGAGGGAATGGATGCTCTAGTCTTTCTATGGGGGGGGGGTTACTCTCCTGAGATTATTGTGCCAGTCAATAGTCCTAGGAGAAGTGGGGAAGAGAAGGAATGCAAAAGCAAAGGGGTAAGGGAAAAGAATGAGGCTTTCGTGAACACCCACAGCAAGGCAGAATGGTCCAGCTTTACAAACCACCCACTAAAAACTCCAACATGCACACCCAAAACTAGAGAGGAAGGAGAGCGCTCCTAAGGGATTCAGGGAGACAAAGGATGGTGACACAGAACAGCAGACTTGCCTGTGGACATTTCTCACCTTCCTAACACTGGAAGATGTTTAATTAAAAAGTTGCTGTTCAAAATTGTACTGAAAACATATCTAAAAATAGGTCTGTAGTCATCTTAAAAATAAAAGATCACTCCTCAGATAAGAGGAGTGATAGATATTATCAGATACCAATACTTGAGGTATCTTTGAGTAAATTTGAAAAATGGCCTGGCAGAGAAAAAGAAAGTAAAGGAAGGAGAGAGAGGAAGAGAGGAAGGGAGGAAGAACGGGAAAGGCAAGAGAACTGGGAGGAACACATTTTAAAGCCCATGCTTATCTAACCCAGCAGCCAAACAAAGCAGATCCACAAAGGAAAAAAATGGTGTTACTTTTAGGAACATTCTGAAAATCAACTTTAAGTTTAAAACATAAGAAACTGCAAACCAAGAACAAACATCACAATGTGTATTGGACTTAAAAAACAATGACTACTGAGACTGGGTACTCAAATGGGTCAACACTATTCAGGGGTCATTCTTAGGATTGTCTGGCAGAATACTACGATCAGGCCTAATGCACCAAGTGGAGGCCAAAGTGCCTCTATTATGTGGTATGCACCTGCTTTGGGAGCAGACAAAATCACCTGATTATTTATTATCTCAAGGTACAATAGACTCTGCCAGCAACAAGATGTAAGCAGGGAGGAACAACATTTGAGCAAAGTTTTACCAAGGGCTCCCTTCTGATGCAGAGGGTTTAAAGTAAAGAAATAAGAAGATGAGAAATGTCTTCTACTCCTTTACTTTTAAACCCTCTACATCAGGAGCTCTCAGATCAAGCAAAGGGAAATGAACCTTAAAACAGTGTCACAAGCTAAGTTTTGAGAGGTGCACAAATTGCTGTCCCTAAGGACAAACACCTCAAGGTGAAAGGGAAAGTTCTCTTTTTATCATTCTCCCTGATGATTTTAAAGACCCCAAACCCAGGCTCTTGCAGCATTGAACCACAGGTAGGATACAAGGAAAAGAGACAGAGGGTAAAGAACATGAACAATGATGAACCTATCAAACCTCTGTATCCCTACCAGCCAGGCAGTGGTTAGTAGGTTGATACTTAATAGGGGATAAATTTGAGGGGGTTGGTTCTCAATAAAAAATGACCAAGGAAGCCAGAGTGGAACATTTTCCTCTATGGGCTGCTTAGCTCTACAGAAATACACCAAAGGCCTTCAATCTAATCTGTCTAATTGGGAATGGGAACAGGAAACAGGGAGAAGAATGGTCAGATGACACCCATCTTCCCATCATTTGGCACCCGAGGGAGGGGGAGGTGAAGACTGCAATAGGGACTGCTGGTGCTGCTGCTTCTTTTCTTTGTTGATCCTATTGGCCAGATCAGGTACACGCAAGTATCAGGGTTGCTGCTTTTCTTCTAATCTTTGCAGGAGTCAGATGTCCATCTCAAACTGAGCATCATCCCCTAGTTAGGACAAATAAAATGAAAAATTTAGCGCACACACACAAAAGGCAAAAGTTTTCATTGTCATTTCCTTTTATGAGGTTCAAAAAATAATCCAAACTATCCCATTTTCTGCTGCCTTAAAACAATTATTCTAGGCCAGGCACAGTGGCTCTCACCTGCATTCCTAATACTCTGGGAGGTCAAGGCAGATGGACTGCCTAAGCTCAGGAGTTTGAGACCAGCCTAAGCCAGAGTGAGATTTTTTTTTTTGTTTTTGTTGTTGCAGTTTGACCGGGGCCAGGCTCCAGCCCACCACCTTTGGTATATGGGGTGGGCGCCCTAATCACTGAGCCACAGGCACCGCCCCTCAGAGTGAGTTTTTTTTAGCTTCATCCCTAAAACAATTGCTGGGTGTTGGGGTGGGTATTTGTAGTCCCAGCTACTTGGGAGGCTGAAGCAAGAGAATTGCTTAAGCCCAGGAGTTTGAGGTTGCTGTAAGCTGTGACGCCATGGAACTCTACTGATGGTGACAAAGTGAGACGGTCTCAAACCAAAACACAAACAAACAAAAACACTAATTAATCTGCTTTGCTGGTAGTCTTAATCTGTAAAAGAAGAATGGCAATCCCATCACTATAAGGAAGTTTTAGGGGACGAGAATACAAGTGAAACCTTTCCAAGTGTCCTTTCATCCGAGGGTCAACCAAATAGCACCTCCTGGGGTGCTCTTTGCCAACTATCAGGTAAGCACATTCTTCTGGAAGCTTTCAATTTTGGCCCTGCTCTGAAGGGCCCTGGTCCTTCCCCATTAAACACGCATTTTGAATTTGATAAAGCAGAATACTGGGGCAATGCCTGTGGCTCAGTGGGTAGTGTGCTGGCCCTATATACCAAGGGTGGTGGGTTCAAGCCCGGCCCTGGCCAAATTGCAACAAAAAAATAGCTGGGCAGGAGGCTAAGGCAAAAGAATTACCTAAGCCCAGGAGTTGGAGGTTGCTGTGAGCTATAATGCCATAATCCTCTACCCAGGGAAACAGCTTGAGGTCTCAAAAAAACCTCAGGGTTTCCACGGCATTTCAATAAGCCTTTGGGGGAGGAGGAGAATCTTATAGAGATATAGAACGTAAACATAGTTATAACTGAAACATCAACATTTTTTTTAACAGACATTCAAATTCCTAGAACCACCCTCCTGCTCCTTAGAACTGTCTCTTACCAACTGCGTGCTTCCTGTCATGATTGTTCAAGTTGTTCAAATTGTTTACTTCTACTTTGGAGTCTTCAATTAAGGTGCCAGGACTAGTGACTCCTGGGATATTGGGCAGATGGCAGGGCGGGGTCTGAGCCATGGGAGAATTGCGACGATCCAATAGAAACTTTCGATCATAAATGATTCGAGTTCCTAGAAAACAGGGTTGAAAAAAGTTCAAAACAAATTTAGGTGTTACCAACAAATAATACTACTCAGAAACTCAATTTAAGTCCCACTTAATTCTACCTTTAGGATTTTACAGTTCAAGCCAAAGAGATAAGCTCTAATATCCCTGCTTGTGAACTGGCTCCCCTGCCACTTGAAATGCCCTCTCTTCTTCACCGGGGAACTCCTGATCATCCTTCAAGACTCAGCTCCAGGGAGCGGTGCCTGTGGCTCAGTGAGTAGGGTGCCGGCCCCATATACCGAGAGTGGCGAGCTCAAACCCGGCTGAGGCCGAACTGCAGCCAAAAAAAAAATAGCCGGGCATAGTGGCAGGCACCTGCAGTCCTAGCTGCTCGGGAGGCTGAGGCAGGAGAATTGCTTAAGCCCAGGAGTTGGAGGTTGCTGTGAGCTGTGTGACGCCACAGCACTCTACCAAGGGCAACAAAGTGAAACTCTATCTCTACAAAACAAAACAAAACAAAAACAAAGACTCAGCTCCAGGGCAGGGCACAGTGCCTCAGCCTGTATTCCTAGTACTCAGGGAGACTGAGGCAGGTGGATCACCAGAGCTCACAGGTTGGAGATCAGCCTGAGCCAGAAAGAGATCTTGTCTCTAAAAATAGCTGGGCATTGTGACAGGTGCCTGTAGTCCTAGCTACTCAGGAGGCTGAGGCAAGAGAATTGCTTGAACCCAAGAGTTAGAGGTTGCTGTGAGCTATGACACCAGGACAGCTACTGAGGGTGACTAAGAAAGACTCTGTCTCAAA
>NW_003852403.1:15011593-15013187 GCF_000181295.1 Otolemur garnettii
GCTTTTAGATTCTCATGTGAACAAAAAAGAACACTCTTGTCATGTTCAGGCAGGTTCCTCAGATAATGTATGATGGCTACATCCCAGGAAATAGGATAACAAGCTAACAAATCTATTTGAAATGTGAGGAAGCAAGTGGAAAAAAAACACATGTACTGCAAGAATGCGAACTCCAGAGTCTTACCAAAAAAGAGAAGAGACAAATACCTAAAGAAATACTATTGGGCAGCGCCTGTGGCTCAAAGGAGTAGGGCGCCCGCCCCACATGCCGGAGGTGGCGGGTTCAAACCCAGCCCCAGCCAAAAACTTAAAAAAGAAAAAAGAAATACTATCATTATTAAGCTAAACAGATGGGAAGTGAGTTTACAAAAATCAATGATTTTCTTGGGATTAATACCTGCAATGATGGCTGCAACCAAAAAATAGACAGGTGTTGTAGAGGGTGCCTATAGTCCCAGCTACTTGGGAAGCGGAGGCAGGAGAATCGCTTGAGCCCAGGAGTTGGAGGTTGCTGTGAGCTGTGATGCCACAGCACTCTATCCAGGGTGACAGTTTGAGGCTCGGTGTCAAAAAAACCAAACAAACAGAAAAAAAATCTGAGAACCATTAGACCAAGAGAAGACTCTAACTTCACCCTTCTTCCAAAATCCTAGCAAGAACGGTTTGAGAAGAGATGAAATATCAAAGAATTAGTAAGTCAAGGGTGGAAGGGGCTTTAGATATCACCATGATGGATGATGCTGAGACCCAGTGCAGTACTTATGAGAAATAAAAGTAGACCAAGACTGTGATTTCCTGACCCCCTAGTCCAGGACTCTTCACTCTTCATAAGCTGGAGTGAGCTGTCTAAAGTGAAAGGAGTGGAAAAGTAACTGCTACTCATAAACATAAAATGACAGGGTAAAGAGCAGATGGTATGGTGAGCAGTTTATACAACAGGGACCCCACCCCCAAACATGTGCCCTAGAGCACTGCTTTTCAATGGAGGGACAGGTGGGTGGGGATGATGGTGGTATTATCACCCCCACGAAGTGTTACAAATATGGGTATAGGTGGTTTGTTTATATTTTTTTGGTCTTCTAGTTGGAAAAAATCCAAATACTTGTGTATTTTATAAATTAAGCTTTCTATTTCTTCTTATAGGACAGAGAAACATACAATTTTTAAAAAATTATGTGAATAGGTAGGTTATATAATCTAAGTAATTCTCTTCCTATTTTTTACTACTAGAAAGATTTAGGAACAAAGACCCATAGCCCATTTGTGACTGGATCCAAGACCATCATCTTAGCCTTAGGAAAGATCTGTATGTTTCCCTCCTTTTTAGAAAACTTGGAAAAGCATTGGAAACCATGTTCCTGGTTTGAGGATGACACAAGTCTTATTATCCTGTTTCAAATATATTTTAGGATGAGGAAAATAGAAACTTATCTTTATCTTTGCTTTAAAAAAATAATAAAGTAACAATTCAAATAGGCACATGGAAATTATGAGGAATAAGGCATTCTGAATAGGTGAAAACTTAGTTCAACTATCAAAAGGCAAACAATTTTAATTATCTTGAATGGAAATATTTCTTTCTTTTTTTTTTTTT
>NW_003852403.1:15013523-15016687 GCF_000181295.1 Otolemur garnettii
GGCGGGTCCGGGCTGGGGATTCGAACCCGCCACCTTAGGTGTACGTGGCTGGCGCCTTAGCCGGTTGAGCTATAGGCGCCGAGCCATGGAAATATTTCTAATACAGATTTAAATCTCCTTATGGCTTTAAACAGAAAACAATTCAACCCTTTATCAAAGTCATTATCATGAAAATAATTCCCCATAGTATATTGTGACCTAAGAAGTCTCAAGCCCTATTCAGTGATGCTCTATATAGCTGAACTTCATGATACAAAATGCACATTGCCAAGGCCATGCTTGAGTCCCTCCACCCCCATAGTTTCCTGTCTCTTCATTGTTAAATTAAGAGGTACCTTTCCCCCAGGCTCCTACTTTATATGTCTCGGTCAGCCCAGATTGCTGTAACAAGATATGCAACTTAAAACAACAGAAATTTATTATCTCACAGTTCTAGAGGCTAGACGTCCATGATGAAGGTGCCACATAGTTTCTAGGGAAAGCTTTCTTTCTGGCTTGTAAGTAGCTGCCCTCTTGTGGTGGGGGGGCAGTACCAGCTCTCTGGTGTCTTTTCTTACAAAGGCACTAATCCCATCACTGGGTCCTACTTTTAAGACACTATCTAAATCTAATTAACTCCCCAAAGTGTAAGTAAATTTTGGAAAGAAAATTCAGTCCAGACCACAATTTTCATACCTATTCTAACTTGGTGCTTCAAACCTTTCTGGTTTGGAAATCAGCAATCTCCTTATTATGCTATGTAAAATAAGGGCAAATAGGCTGAAGGGGGGCCTGATGGATTTCCAGTGAACAAAGAGCAGGCGATTTGGAGGATGGATTTTGCAGCATCTGTTGTATCACTCTCACTTTTCTTCATGGTAGATTTCAGAAGCATGAGATGTCACTGTGAGATAGTCTTAATTAACATTTAACCTGCAAGTTGGAACCAGATAATTCTCATGTCTATAATACACTGACCTTGAAAACTCTGGAGATGAAATAGTGAAAAAAAAAGTGAGGATGGAAGCAAGCTTTCTAAGTTACATGTTAGCAGTAACGTATGCACTAAACATTGTAATGAAACTAAGTAGGAAATAGGTAGTAGGGATTCTGCCTATATATGTGAGGAATAAGAAAAACTTGAAAGTTAAACTACTATGACTTTGCAGAGCCAGTAGCAATTTTTTACAGCTTTACTGAAATGCAGTTCATATATGATTTGTCCATTTAAAATATATAATTCAGGGTGGCACCTGTGGCTCAGTGGGAAGGGTGCCAGCCCCATATACTGAGGATGGCGGGTTCAAGCTGGGCCCCAACCAAGCTACAACATAAAAGTGGCCAGGCATTGTGGTCACCTGTAGTCCGAGCTACTGGGGAGGCTGAGGCAAGAGAATTGCCTAAGCCCAAGAGTTTGAGGTTGCTGTGAGCTGTGATGCTACAGCACTCTACCAAGGGCAACAGGATAAGACTCTGTCTCAAAAATAAAATAAAATACATAATTGAATAGTTTTTAGTAAATTCACAGAATTATACAGCCTTCACCACAATCAATTTTAGACATTTTCATTGAACCCACAAAGAACTCCCAAACCCCTCCAGCCCTACACAACCAGTAATTAACTTTCTGTCTCTAGAGATTTACCTATTCTGGACATTTCATATAAATGAAATCATATAACATATGGGTTGTGATGGCTTCTTTCATTTGCATAATGTTTTTGAGGTTCATTCATGTTGTAGCAGTTATCAGTAATTCATTCCTTTTCGTTGCCAAATAATATTTTATTGTATATATATCATATTTTATCAATTCTTCTGTTGATGATCTTGAATTGTTTTTACTTTTTGGCTATTATGAATAATACTGCTATAAACATTCAAATACGGGAGAAGATTCCATTCTCTTGGGTATATAACTAAAAGTGGAAATGCTAGGTCATCTGGCAGCTCTACCCTTAACCTTTTGAGGAACTGCCATCCAACTGTTTTCCAAAGTTGCCTAGCCATGTTACACACACCATTTTACATTCCCATCAGCAGCCTGTGAGGATTCTAATTTCTATACATTGTAACCAACACTTATTACCTGTCTTTATTGTAGCCAGCCATCCTAGTGGATGTGGTTTGATCTTAATGTGCATTTTCCCTGATGGCTAATTATGTTGAGCATGCTCTTTTCATAAGCTTACTATCCATTCTAACATGAAATGGAAAAATTTCTATTCAGATTCTTTGCCCAGTTTTTAATGGGTTGCCTTTCTATTATTGAACTGTAATAGTTCTTTATATATTCTGGATACAAATCACTTATATGAATCCAAGTATTTACCATTCTGTGGGTTGTCTTTTTTCTTGATAGTGTCCTTTAAAGCACAAAAGCTTTTGATTTTGGTTAAGTCTAAGTTTAGATTTCAGAATAGAAACATGTAGGTATTTATATTTTTTTCATTCCTTAATGACCAGATACGGAATTAAATCTAATATCTTGACCCAGCACTTTCCAGATGCTGACATTACTAGGAAAACATGGGAGTAAAACTGAGTCCCTTCAATAGAGAGGAAGAAAAAACCCTTTACCTTTGAATCTAAAAACTAGTGATTCTAAAACTGCAGAAAACAAAAGGAGGTGAATGAATGATGCCTAAAATAATGCTTGCCAAGATGGCTAGTATCAAAACAGGTCTTTCAAGTGTGAGGCCCTGAGGCCAAATAGCTTAGTTTAAAAGATAATTAATCTATGTACTAATATCTAAGAAATTGTGTAAACTGAAATAAAACCACCTAAAGAAAGTCTACTGTAATATTGTTAACTTACAGTAGTTGTTACTATACTTTTACTGGGTGTTCCATCATAAAATTCTGTTTAAGTCTGCTTCAGGCTCAGTGCCTACAGCTCAAGCAGCTAGGGCACCAGCCACATACACCAGAGCTGGGGGATTCAAATTTGGCCCAGGCCTGCCAAACAACAGTGACGACTGCAATCAAAAAATAGCTGGACATTGGCTTGGCGCCTGTGGCTCAAGCAGCTAAGGCGCCAGCCACATACACCTAAGGTGGCGGGTTTGAATCCAACCCGGGCCCGCCAAACAACAACAATGGCTGCAACCAAAAAATAGCCGGGCTTTGTGGCGGGCACCTGTGGTCCCAGCTACTTGGGAGGCTGAGGCAAGAGACTCGCTTGA
>NW_003852403.1:15017140-15018735 GCF_000181295.1 Otolemur garnettii
AGAATTAGGAGTGGCACCTGTGACTCAAAGGAGTAAGGCGCTGGCCCCAGAGGTGGCAGGTTCAAACCCAGCCCTGGCCAAAAACTGCAAAAATAAATAAATACATAAAATAAAATAATTAGAATTAATGAGATGAAACTAACCTCTTACAGTCACCTCATCTTTGATAAACTAAACAAGAACATACACTGGGGAAAAGAATCCCTATTCAATAAATAGCGCTGGGAGAACTGGATAACAAAAGACTGAAACTGGACTCCCACCTCTCACAACTTATAAAACTTGATTCAAGATGGATAAAAAATTTAATCTAAGGCATGAAACAATAAAAAATCCTCAAAGAAAGTGTGGGGAAAAGATATCGGTTGAAGATATTGGCCTAGGGGAAGATTTTATGAAGAAGACTTCTGTGGCAACTGCAACAACAAAAATAAACAAATGGGACTTAAACTGAAAAGCTTCTGTACAGCTAAGGAAACAACAACCAAAGCAAACAGACAATCTTCATAATGGGAAAAGATATTTGCATATTATGAATCATACAAAAACTGGAGAACTCAAATTAATCAACAAAAAACCCCCAACAATTCCATATACCACTGGGGAAGAGACATGAATTGAACTTTCTCTAAAGATGGATGAATGGCTAACAAAGATATGAAAAAATGTTCATTGTCTCTTATCAGAGACATACAAATCAAAACTACCCTGAGATATCATCTTAACCCCAGGAAGAATGGCCCACAGCATAAGTCTCAAAGCTACAGTTGCTGGCATGGATGTGGAAAGAAGGGAACACTTTTATACTGCTGGTGGAACTGCAAACTAATACAATCTTTTTGGAAGGAAGTATGGAGAATCCTCAAAGAACTCAAATTAGAACTCCCATTTGACCCTGTCATCCCACTATTAGTCATCTATCCAGAAGAAAAAAATCCTTTATCATAAGGACATTTGTACCAGACTGTTTATCACAGCTCAATTTACAATCGCCAAAATGTAGAAACACTTACAATCGCCTAAATGCCCAAAAACTCAGGAATGGATTAACAAGCTGTGGTATATGTATACCATGGAATACTATTCAGCCACTAAAAAAGATGGAGACTTTATATCTTTTGTATTAACCTGGATGGAGATGGAACACATTCTTCTCAGTAAAGTTATCACAAGATGGGCAGCACCTATGGCTCAGTAGGTAGGGTGCCGGCCCCATATACTGAGGGTGGCAGGTTCAAACCTGGGCCTGGCCAAACAGCCAGGTGTTGTGGCGGGTGCCTGTAGTCTCAGCGACTTGGGAGGCTGAGGCAAGAGAATCACATTAAGACCAAGAGTTGGAGGTTGCTGTGAGCTGTGACGTTACAGCACTCTACCAAGGGCAATAAAGTGAGACTCTGTCTCTACCAAAAAAAAAAAAAGTTATCACAAGAATGGAGAAGCAAGAATCCAATGTACTTTATTCTAGTATGAAGGCAGATGAGCTAATACAAGACGGGGAGGGATGAGCAAGTGGAGAGAGGGGAGGAGGGAGAGTGATGGGGGTCACAGTGTATGGCACACCTCCTGGGGGCAGGACACAATTGTAAGAGGGACTT
>NW_003852403.1:15018960-15019820 GCF_000181295.1 Otolemur garnettii
CTAATTCTTTGTACCCTTAAAGAATCCCAAACAATAAAAAATTTTAAAAAGAATTAGAATTAAGCATCCACTCATACAAACAGCTGGAAGAAACATTAAGTAACTGATCCAAATTGTACAGCTTGAATAAGCTCCTGACAAACCCTCCAAGAAGGCTGAGATGTACCTGTATCCTCATATAATAGTGTCCCAAATAGGAAAGGAGAATATAAAGTCAAACAGGGCTTTCCTGATGGGACTTTCCCCATGAGAGAGGGAAATCTTTCCCAGAAAGCCCCTAGCTCACTTCCCCTACATTCTCATTTGGTCAGAACTGGTTCGGATGGCCATCAGCCCAAACACTGGGGAAAAATCACAACTGGCTTGGAGTATTCATAATGTATACCCAGGGGCTTGACACGCTAACACTTAAAAAAATGAGGGAATTTGGTGCCTGTGGCTCAAAGGAGTAGAGTGCCAGCCTCATGTGCCAGAGGTGGCAGGTTCAAACCCAGCCCTGGCCAAAAACTGCAAAATAAATAAATAAAATAAAATAAAATAAAAATGAGGGAATTTGAGGCCAGGTGCAGTGGCTCATGCCTATAATCCTAGCACTATGGCAGGCTGGAATGGGTGGACTGCTTAAGATCTTAAGTTTGAGACCAGCCTGCATAAGAGTAAGACTCCCTCTATACTAAAAACAGAAAACCTAACCGGGTATGGTGATGGGTGCCTGTAGTCCCAGCTATTTGGTAAGCTGAGGCAAGAGGTGCTCTTTTTTTTTTGAGACAGAGCCTCAAGCTGTTCCCCTGGGTAGAGTGCCGTAGCATTACAGCTCACAGCAACCTCCAACTCCTGGGCTCAAGCGAGTCTCCTGCCTC
>NW_003852403.1:15020622-15021701 GCF_000181295.1 Otolemur garnettii
GGCAGGAGACTCACTTGAGCCCAGGAGTTGGAGGTTGCTGTGAGCTGTGATGCCATAGCACTCTACCCAGGGGGATAGCTTGAGGCTCCGACTCAAAAATAAATAAATAAATAAAATAAAACTGAGAAACAGCATTAAATCATGTTATTTACAAACTCTAATAATGGGTGCTAATAACACCAACAGAGACATGATTTTTACAATAACAAAAGGCACATCAAGAGCCTCAAGACTGTATAAATAAATATGACTGAATCATTATGGCAAATGGAAGACATGGTTTATGAAAAGTCTACCCTTTGGTTTACTTGGTTTACTCCAAGTCTCAGTAATTGGGAGCAAAGATTGCAAAGATATTAATTTCAAAGGATATTTCCCTACCCTATCACTCAAGACACTTCCATGATAGAACATGCGTCTAGGCTGAAAGAGAAGTTAATAATGACTATGTTCATGTTCAGAAAGTCCTGTGTTAGAAATGGCCTTAGAGAACCTCTGCTAGAAATCTCTTATTTCATAGATAAAGAAAACTAATATCCAGAGAAGCTAAGAGTATTTATGAAAGGTCATATAATGACACAAGAGTCATGATACAACACAAACAAGCCAGCTGTATATTCTAGGTACATCTTGTTCTCTTCAGTTCAAAATATGTTGAATCAGATGTTCTTTAAATTGGTACTAGGTCCAAATAGTAAACAAACCACCCTTAAAGAAGTGTCCAACTGACTTTTTAAGTTTATGTAGTCTTAACCATCAGAAAATATGGGCCAGGTGGTGCCTGTGGCTCAAAGGAGTAGGGTACCAGCTTCACATGCCAGAGGTCGTGGGTTCAAACCCAGCCCCAACCAAAAACTGCAAAAAAAAAAATTGGAAAATATGGGACAAGGCTCAGCGCTTGTGGCTCAAGTGGCTAAGGCACCAGCCACATACACCTGAGCTGGCAGGTTCGAATCCAGCCTAGGCCTGCCAAATAACAATGACAGCTGCAACCAAAAAATAGCTGGGCATTGTGGCCGGCGCCTGTAGTCCAGCTACTTGGGAGACAAAGGCAGGAGACTTGCTTGAGCCCAGGAGTT
>NW_003852403.1:15023654-15025013 GCF_000181295.1 Otolemur garnettii
GGCGAGGTGCCCATTGCACAGTGGTTAGGGCACCAGCCACATATACCAAGGGTGGCAGGTTCCAACCCAGCCCCGGCCAGCTAAACAACTGCAACAAAAAAATACCTGGGTGTTGTGGCGGGCGCCTGTAGTCCCAGCTACCTGGGAGGCTGAGGCAAGAGAGTTGGGAGGCTCAGCCCAAGAGTTTGAGGTTGCTGTGAGCCGTGATACTATAGCATTCTACCAGTGAGGCTCTGTCTCAAAAAACAATCCCCCAAAACTAGGAATAGAAGGGCACTTTCTCAACTGATAATGGATTATCTATGAAAAGCCACAGTACATTCTTATGTAATGATGAAAGACTGTATGTTTTCTTCCTAATAACAGGAACAAGACATGGCTGATCATTCTTGATGTCTCAAAACTTCTACATATTTAACATCATACTTAAGGTTCTAGCTAGGACAATCAGGCAAGAAACAGAGATCAAAGGCATTCAGGTTGATAAGGAAAAAGTAAAAAACTACCTCCATTCACAGATGTCATGGATCCACAAGCATTAAATTATATTTTCCAGTTTATCCTTGCTTTTGAGGTTTTTACTTTTCTTTTTCTTTCTCTCTCTCTTTTTTTTTTTGGCCAGGGTTGGGTTTGAACCCACCACCTCTGGCATATGGGGCCAGCGCCCTACTACTCCTCTGAGCCACAGGCGCCGCCCCTCTTTCTTTCTTTTTTTTTTTAAGAGAGTCTTGCTCTGTCACCCAGGCTGAAGTGCAGCAGCATGATCACAGCTCACTGTGGCCTTTAATTCCTGGGTTCATGCAATCCTACAACCTTAGCCTCCTAAGTAGCTGGGTCTATAGGTGTCTTCTAATTTTTCTTTTTGTTGCTATTTTTAGAGATAGTGTTCTTTTTTTTTTTTTTTAAAATTTCAGATTAATGTTAGGGTACAAACAATTAGATTTCAATGTTTCCATTCAATGTTGCAGGTAGAATCCTTGTTGTAGTGGTGTCCCTTAGAGTTAGGGTTCTTGCTATGTTGCCTAGGCTGGCCTTGAACTCCTAGGCACAACCTAATCTTCCACCAAAGCCTCCCAAAGTTGGTACTAGGTCCAAAACAGTATAGGCATGAGACACCTCAGCCTCCCTGAGTAGATAGGACTATAGATGCCCTACTAGTTTTTCAATTTATTTTTTATTTTTTCATTTTAGTAGAGATGTGGTCTCACACCTGGTGGTTTGCTTGTTTATTTATTTATTTACAGAGTGAGCCGTCATCTCGTGTAGAATGTGGTGGCATCATAGCTCACAGCAACCTCAAATCTTGGGCTCAACTGATCTTGCTTCAGTCTCCCAAGTAAATGGGACTATAGGTGCCTC
>NW_003852403.1:15026609-15029969 GCF_000181295.1 Otolemur garnettii
CCACAACGCCCGGCCATTTTTTGGTTGCAGCCATCATTGTTGTTTGGTGGGCCTGGGCTGGGGATTTGAACCCGCCACCTTAGGTGTATGTGGCTGGCACCTTAGCCGCTTGAGCCACAGGCGCCGAGCCGACTAACGTTCTATTATACAGCAACAAAAATCTTTGAAACATTAAATTGAAAAATTTCTTCTGCTGTTCACCTACAAATTGTCTTCCTGTTCAAGATCTCTTCCCACCCAACCAGATGAACTAGCTTTCTCTACATTACCTTTACCCCATCTGAACTTCTCACTCACACACACACACACACACACACACACACACAATTAATCAAGCCTGTATCATCTCCAAACCACCTCAAATTATCTCCTTATAAAATTTAAAGATTCTGATCCTCAAAATGTCTATGTTCTTCCTTCCTGATTCGTTATGACTAGCCTCTGAAGAGCTGACGGAAGCTGTGCACCAGTCTGTCAAGCATACTGCACTATCACCCTGTATTCTCTTCCCTTGTTGGGCGATATCCAGCTTGGGTCAGACAAAGGTGCTGCTCCTCTCCACACAGTACACTGCCTTGAGGATAAAAACTGCTGACTTCCCCAGGCTCAGCATTCAGACATTCACCAGCAGTGCACCCAACATAAAAACTGAAGTATATCCTCTTCAATATGTAAGTTGGCAGCTGATGAACATGAAGCTAAAGCTAAATCTCCTACAAAATGACAACACGTTAATTTGTGTTACTAAGTAAATGCCATCTTTCTCAGCCACAAGGCAAAGTGATCAAACATATTTCGTTATGTTTTACATGCACTTCTCACATAAAATATGTCCTCTAGCTAACAACTGACGTTAGAGTTAAATAAGTACATTTGTTGGTTCAGAAGTTACTGGCCTAGAATTAACTCAGCTCAAGGTCGCCAAATTAGAAATTTTATAAGGAAGGTCAGAAACTGGCCTTCCTTCCACATATCCACAGAGTTCTATTCATTCTTCCGGAGAAAGGAACCAGATTAAAAAGCAAGTCTCTCCCCCAATACTCTTATTTTAATATAATTCACCCAAAATGGATTATTTTTCCTCCTTCCTGCCTCTCTTTTATTACCAGTCCCTTCCAATGGCCTTTGGTAATTCTGCCCCAGTGAACCAATCACAGCAACTCTCCAGCTGGCAGAGGAAGAGCTACAGCATAAACAAGATTTCAGACTGTCATAGTTAGTTCCCCTCTGTTGCCCTTGTTATGGCAACAGCATACTTTTACACAGCTGATCAGAGTGTTATGAAGGAAAAGAAAGGCTCAAAGAGGCTTCTATGTTTCTGTTCATTCCCCACAACACAACTCTCCCAGAAGGAGACTTTAGGACCTAAAAAAAAAAGATAGCAAAACGCCTATCAGCTAGCTTTCTAAACGTAGAAAAGTCTCTTCAATGTTTGCAAACCTCCTTTTGATAAGTTTATTTTAGAGACAGGATCTGTTGTCACTCAGACTGGTGTGTAGTGGGCCAGGTCATAGCTCACTGCAACCTTGAACTAATGCCTGGACTGAAGGGATCCTCCTGCCTGGGCCTCCCAAAGCCTCCCAAAGTGCTAAGATTATAGGTGTGAGCCATCATGCCTGGCCAGATAAGCATTTTAAGACAGTGGAGGGGCTCAGCACCTGTGGCTCAAGTGACTAAGGCACCAGTCACATACACCTAAGGTGGCAGGGTTTGAATCCAGCCCAGGCCTGCCAAAATAACAATGATGGCTGCAACCAAAAAATAGCCAGGCGTTGTGGCGGGTGCCTGTGGTCCCAGCTACTTGGGAGGCTGAGGGGGGGGAGACTTACTTGAGCCCAGGAGTTGGAGGTTGCTGTGAGCTGTGATGCCATAGCGCTCTACCCAGGGGGACAGCTTAAGGCTGTCTCAAAAATAAAATAAAGTAAAATAAAATAAAAGACAGTGGAGGAAAAACCAGGACTAGTGATCAGGAAACTAAATTTGAGGTTACCTACAGATATTAATTAGCTATACAATACTAATAGGTTACTTAATTTTGCTATGTCTCAGGTTCTCTCAATTATAAAATTAAAGCACCAGGTTCCTTCTAGCTAACCAGTGTTATAAAAATGAAGCCAACTATAGTAATCTTACCTTCTTCCATGAAGGCTAGAAGTAGATTCTCAATGCAAGAACCAAGTTTCATTCCCACTCTTCCATAGACAAATAGGAAAAAAATAAATAAATAAAATCCAAGGGTAATGGGGGGTGGGCGTATCTGGAATTCACTCAACAAAAATTTCCCTCATCCTTGGGCAGTGCCTGTGGCTCAGGGAGTAGGGCAACAGCCCCATATACCCACCCCATATACTGAGGGTGACGGGTTCAAACCTGGCCCCGGCCAAACTGCAACAAAATATAGCCAGGTGTTGTGGCAGGCGCCTGTAGTCCCAGCTACTTGGGAGTCTGAGGCAAGAGAATCGTGTAAGCCCAGGAGTTGGAGGTTGCTGTGAGCTATGACACCACAACACTCTACTGAGGGCGACGGAGTGAGACTCTGTCTCTTAAAAAAATTTTTTTTCCTCATCCTTAATAATGAGAGAAGGTACTTTTCTCACAATATGAGAAATCCAAGAGGTTACAACAAGTATGTTTTCCCCCACTTTTCATTTCCCCAATCACAGGAAGGCAATTTTGAGAAACCTCAAAATTAGGGTGCATCCTCTGATTCCCAATGAATAAAGGATTCCTAAGTGGGAAGAAATTATAAATTCACTGTGTTGTGAAAGTCCCAGCCCAGTCTGACCATTTGGGGCAGTCAGCAAATCAACTGTTATCTTAAATGCTCTGATATGCATGTGACTCTCTAGAAACTAGTTTTTAGAAGCTCAAATCAGGAAATGCTAATAATCTCATCTCTACCCCTGAAATAGATTTCCAATGCAAGCCTACTCTCAATTTTTTAAATGTTTTCCAGTCTGAAATCTATGTTAGTTCTTATGTTGGCTCTATTATTTTTTCAGAACTAAAATCTTATGTCTCCCCCTTCCCTCCAAATCAAGATTTTAAGCTTGTTCAGATCAAGGGCTGCATTTCCTATTTCCATCTGTTGACCCCTTTTGTGCAAAGCACTACACTGGACCCACAAAACTCACAGAAGATACCTAACCACCTTAATTCAGGTGTCTTGAGGCAACAAAGTAACAACAAACTACCTCCCTCAGGTTGAGGGAAATAAAATTATAGTGAGGGGGAGAAGAATGTAACAAGACAAATGTATAAACCATCAGTGGGCAGAAAATTTCCAAAGGGGTAAAATTACATCAATTAAGTACTGAATACCTAAACAGTATTCAATTAATTGCTAAAAACAGTGATCAA
>NW_003852403.1:15029989-15030221 GCF_000181295.1 Otolemur garnettii
TGTGCATTGAAACTATATGGAGGCAGTTAAATGATACTTGAGAAAGCAGTGGAATTGTGTGTGTTGGGGGGGTGGGTAAATGAGTATTTCTGGAATAACTTCTCCAAGCATTTTAGGAACTAATCCAGGCTCTGAGACAGGCTTATATCTTTAAAGCTATGCTTAAAGACTATGTCTTTATTTGAAAAGCATAGTAGCTTGGCTCTTTGAAATATGCCAAAAGGGGCTCCGC
>NW_003852403.1:15031372-15034239 GCF_000181295.1 Otolemur garnettii
AACTATCCATTTCTTAAAAGCTATCAGTTCAAGTTCAAGGCAACTCTTATCTGGAGCTGATTTTGGTCTACCAAATCTTTCATAATTAAAAAGCAAGATCCCAGCATGCTCAAACACAGGGACTAGTCTCCAACAGAGCACATCAGATTAGTAGAGAGATTTATTGAACGAGGTAAGCCACCTCACTAGAAGTCCACCATTCTGCGAAGGTGAACACTTCCTTAAGCCCAGCTCTCTGTATTTATGAACTTCAGCTTGAGTCATTTAAAGTTCTTCCAAGACAGCCTCCCCTCCCCCAGAGTGGGTTGGCTGGATACATCTGTAAAGCTCTCTCCTAGATTTTTATCCCTTGAGGTTGGCAAGGCAGTTTTCTTACTCTACAGGCCTTGCTGTTGTGCAACCGGTAAATGCACCGGATTGGTTGTAGTACAATTCCAGGGCCCTGCCCACAAAAATGAGGCTAGCAATCTGGTAGACTGCAGGGGCTGCCAGCAAAATCCCTACCCTCTAGTGAAAGGCCACTCATAACCAAAAGGCAAAGTCCCGAGGTTTAAAAGGAATCCCCTTTCCTTTCGATAGGCCCCTCAAAATCTTTTTCCAGTCTCCTCCCTCTGGAGAACAGCCCCGTTAGGGGACAGACAACCTTTGAGCTCCCTTTTCTCATGACCGATTCAACAAGGTTCACCTCTACCCTAGTGTTACTCGTAAACAGCTGCTAGTCTACTTTGAAAAGCAACGCTGAGAAACCTTCTTCTACACCGCCTCTCTCTATAAACCCCTTCCCCAAGATCAAGCAACCTCACCTAACCAGGAGTCCTCTGACAACGTCCCATTCAATCCCCCTCCAAAGGCGTCGCTGCCAAAAGAAACCCTATTAAGACTGCCAGCTCTCTACCTTCCCCACCTACTTTCTCTTGGCTATTACTTGAGCATTATTTTATCACTCTCTCCTCTTGGCCGAGAGACTCCCCCTACCCCTCCCGTGGGGCCTCGTCCAGCAAAGTAAACAATGCTGTCAAAGCAGGATAACGCCAGGCAAGGCTTCCAGGCTCCGCATTCCAGTCTCCTCCTGGCGTTCTAAAAGCGGCAAAACAAGCCACTGCAAGGTTCTGGGACCGAAATCCTCCCCCAACTTGCTTTCTAAAAAGGTCCGAGAGTCAGTCAGCTCCCAAATCAAGCATTAACATGCACGATCTGCAAGAGTTAGTGGTAAAGCAGAGCGTAATTCCAGGTCAAGGATAGCCAAGGGAAGCAGGAGGAGACGGGTGAGAAAAGTGGGTCGTGTGCGTGAACGGGCCACGAAGCGAGAACAAGGGCTTTTTGTCGCGACGAGAGCCACGTTTCTAGTGGGGCTCGCGCGGACTCGAGGGGCGAGCGACAGAGATCGCTAATGAAGGGTCCGGAAAGCGCGGGCGCGGCCCGAGGACAGCGTCCCTGGGGCTGTGGAGCAGCCAGGAGGTGCGGAGGGACGCGCCAAGGAGATACGAAGACGGTGGCGGGAGACCCGGACGCGGCGGAGGGTTGGCCGGCGCTTACCTCCCGGTGTGGTGGAGAAGAGCGTCCCCCCGGGCGTGGTGCAATAGTCATGAGGTAGCTGCGCGGCGTCGCTGATGGGCACGGTGCGGGTGGGGATGGCGCGGCTCTGGCTGGGCTGGTGGCCGCTGCCGGCGGACGAGGACATGGCTCTGGGCGCGGGCTCTCGGCTTTGTCCGGCAGGCAGGCGGCGGCGGCGGTGGCGGCGGCGGCGGGGCCCGGGCTGCTCCGGCTCCTCAGGCGGGCGGAAGGGAGCGCTCCGCTCGCTCCTCGCTCGCTTCCTCTCGCTCCCTTATCCTGCTCCGCTCCCGCCGCCGCCCTCTCAGCCGCCGCCGCCGCCGCCGCCCGATCCTCCGGCCTCCGCCAGCAGCCTCAGCAGCAGCAGCAGGAGCAGCGGCAGCAGCGGCGACAACGAAGACCGGAAGCGGGTGAAGGCGGGAGCCAGAGGGAATTTGAGGAAGCTGGCCGCCCGGAGGTGACGTCTGGGGGGCGGGGCGAATAGGAGGGGGCGGGTCCAACTGAGGGGTGGGGCTTAGCCTCTGACGGTAGGAGTTGAACCCAAGGGAACCAGCCCAAGGCGTTTGTCAGCTGGGAGTTGATAGACTAGGAAAACTTTCTCGTTGCTTGTAGTTGTTGTCCGTCAGTACTACTTCACTTGAGACGACTTCAGCTTTTTCCCATTCCTATCCATTAAAAGTGTAATTTTACTTTTAATTGTTTTGTTGTTGTTGTAGTTGTCATCGTTGATCAGCTGGCCTGGGCTGGGCTCGAACCCACCAGCTTACTTTTAATTGTTTTGTTGTTGTTGTTGTAGTTGTCATTGTTGATCAGCTGGCCCGGGCTGTGCTCAAACCCGCCAGCATCGGAACATGTGGCCAGGGCAGTAACTGTAGGAGCCAAACTAATTAACTCAAGTCACAAGTCAAACTACCTCCTTTTGCTGTTTATTCAGAACAATAGGCCGCATACCAAGGACCTTATCATACCTAGGTGTTACAGCCCACATCCTGACCCCCCTCCCCTTTGTCCCACTAGCCCCCTTGTGCACTCAGCCCACATCCTGACCCCCTCCCCTTTTTGCACTCGCCCCACTTGCGACCCCTCCCCTTATTGCACTCCTCACTCTACTCTGCACTCACCCCACTTGCGACCCCCTCCCCTTTTTGCACTCTTCACTCTACTCTGCACTTGACCCACTTGCGACCTTTATCCCTTCCTTCTCATTTGCTCACCAGAGGAAAAGAAGACTCATCCCTGAACCAATCAACCCTAAACACGACCACCCTGTACCTGTCAGTTTAGCACAGACATGGTTTACCTACCAATAAAGGGGT
>NW_003852403.1:15034482-15035351 GCF_000181295.1 Otolemur garnettii
GGGTTAACATAACCAGTGTGCCACAGGCACCGAGCCAACTTTTTATTGTTCGTTATTAAATATGGGCAGTGCACGCACAATATATTGTATTTTAAAAATCAAACATAAAAACCAGGTGCAGGCAGCGCCTGTGGCTCAAAGGAGTAGGGCTCTGGCCCCATATGCCAGAGGTGGCTGGTTCAAACCCAGTCCCGGCCAAAAACTGCAAAAAAAGAAAAAAGAAAAAGAAAGAAAGAAAGAAAGAAAAAACAGGCGCGCAATGGCTCATGGCAGCAATCCTAGCACTCTGGGAGGCCCAGAAGGATGGATTGCTTGAGCTCAGGAGTTTCACACTAGCCTGAAAAGGAGCTAGACCTCGTCTCTAAAAATAGAAGGGCGTTGTGGTGGGAGCCTCTAGTCCCAGGCTAAGGCAAGAGGATCACTTGAACTCAACAATTTGAGGTTGCTGTAAGCTGTCACAGCCACTGCACTCTACTGAGGGAAACAAAGTGAGACTCCATCTCAAATTAATTAATTAATTAAAATAAAAAAGAGCAGAAAGGTTTACGGTGTTACTCTCTCCCAGTTCCCAATTCCCCCTCCCAAGGGCAAACCATTGATAGCAGTTTATTGCATATCCTTCCAGAGACTGTCCCTATATACACATATAAAGAAAGATCCAGGCTCTGCGCCTGTGGCTCAAGTGGCTAAGGCACCAGCCACGTACATCTAAGGTGGCAGGTTTGAATCGAGCCTGGGCCTGCCAAACAACAATGACAGCTGCAACCAAAAAACAGCTGGGTGTTGTGGCAGGCGCCTGTGGTCCCAGCTACTTGGGAGACTGAGGCAGGAGACTCGCTTGAGCCCAGGAGTTGGAGGTTGCTGTGAGC
>NW_003852403.1:15035883-15036951 GCF_000181295.1 Otolemur garnettii
TTTTTTTTTTTTTGGAGACAAAGTCTCGTTTTGTCACCCTCAGTAGAGTGCCATGGCATAATAGCTCACAGCAACCTCCAGCTTTTGGGCTTAGACGATTCTGTAGTAGCTGGGACTACAGGCACCCACCACAACACCGGCTAATTTTCTGTTACAGTTTGGCCAGGGCCAGGTTTGAACCTACCACCCTTGGTATATGGGGCCAGCATGCACCGCCCTTACACTTTTTTTGAGACAGAGTCTCACTATGTCACCATCAATAGAGTACCGTAGCACCACAGCTCATAGCAACCTCAAACTCTTAGGCTTAAGCGATTCTGTTGCCTCAGCCTTCCAAGTAGCTAAGACTACAGGCACCCTCCACAATGCCCAGCTATTTTTTTTATTGTTGTTGCTGTTGTCATTGTTGCTTAGCTGGCCCAGGCTGGGTTCGAAACCACCAACATCAGTACATGTCACCAGAGCCATAACCACTGTGCTATGGACACTGAGCTTTGTTTTACATTTTTTGCAAAAGCTTTAATATCTGGCTCAATAGAAGACAGCTGGATTCTCAAGCCATTTTTGCATTCAGAATGCATCATTTCCATTGACGTATGGTATGTAAAGAAAACCCAGCCTCACACAGATACGTAGTTGGAAAAGAGGAGCCTTCATGGGTCCCCAGGAACTCTCCAAAGCACACTTGGAGAACCACTGCATCAAGCAACACCACTTCTGTCCACAACATTCCCAAGATGGAAGTGGGAAGAGAATCATGGATAGGACCAACATAGTTACCATTACTTCCATTTTCAAAGGAAAAATTGAGGCTAAGAGAGATTGAGCATTTAACCCAAGTAAAACAGTCAGTTTTCACTGCTCAGAGGACCAAACAGGTACTTGACAAGGACATATACCAAAGAACTTACACAGTGCAGCATGGGCCAGGATACCACATATAACATGGTACTGATTTTGTGGTGAGTGTCCCAAGAATTCAGAAAGAGAAATCCCTTGTCAGCCCTGCAGTCCTGGGACCCCGAGCTGCAGAGGACTAAGTTTTACCTTGAAAGACTCTAACATGAA
>NW_003852403.1:15039053-15040492 GCF_000181295.1 Otolemur garnettii
TGTTGTTTGGCAGGACCCGGCTGGATTCAAACCCTCCAGCTCTGGTGTATGTGGCTGATGCCTTAGCTGTCTTGATGATGTCTTTTAAAGAATAAAAGATTTTAATTTCAATGAAGTCCAGTTTATTTATTTTTCTTAGGTTGCTTGTGTTTTTTGGTATCATGTCTAAGAAACCATTTCCTAGTCCAAGGTCACAAAATTTTGCATTTTCTTTGAAGAGTTTTATAGTTTTAGCTCTTACACTTGGGTCTTTGCTCTATTTTGAGGCTTTTTTTTTTTTTGACTGAGGCCGGGTTTGAAGTCACCACCTTTGGTATATGGGGCTGGTGCCCTACTCCTTTGAGCCACAGGCACTGCCCTTGAGTTAATTTTTGTATATGATATGTGGTAAGGGTCCAGCTTCATTCCTTTGCATGTAGAAGTCTAGTGGACTTGGCACCATTTGTAGAAAAAATTATTCTTTTCACATTGAATTGTCTTGGCAAAAACATGCATCTTAAACTGACATTCTACAGAGAAATATACTGCCCGTTAATAAACTCAAGAAAGTAAGACCATTGTCTATTGACAGAGCACTTTTTAGAACTGATTGAGCAATAACCACTAACTAATGTCCAAGGGTGACTGTGTGGTTGCATTCTTCTAACTACTTAATATACACCACTGTGCCACGCATTTCTGACTACAGACTTGTGCAGTAGTCTCCATTATTATAGCCATTTTACTTGGGAACTGAGGCCAAAGAATAACTTGCTGAGCTAGTTATCTATTGCTGTATAATAAATTACCCCAAAGGCACAGTAGCTCACACCTGTAACCTTAGCACTCTGGGAGACTGAGGCCAGTGGATTGCTTGAGCTCAGGAGTTCAAGACCAGCCTAAGCAACAGCAAGACCCCTTCTCTCCTAGAAATAGGAAAACTAGCCAGGGATTGTGGTGGGTGCCTATAGTTTCAGCCATTCAGAAGGCTGAGACAAGAGGATCGCTTGAGTTTGAGATTGCTGTGAGCTATGACACCATAGCACTCTACCCGGTGCAACAGATTGATTCTCTGTCTCGAAAAGTAGTAGTAATAATAATAATAAATAACTATAAAGTAAAATAAATAATAAATGACCTCAAAACCTATTAGCTTAAAATGATAAATATTTATTATCTCAGTCTTTGGGGGCCAGGGATGTGAAAAGCATGCTCTCATAAGGATGTGGTGAAGATGTTTGCCAGGGCTATAATCATCTGAAGGCTTGTCTGGGGCTGGAGGACTTGCTTCCAAGTTTCTTCGTCCATCTGGGGCAGGAGCTGTCCATTCCTCACCACATGGGCCTGGGCATCTTGTTGCTTCCGTGTCTTTAAGACATGGCAGCTGGCTCGGCACCTGTGGCGTACATGGCTAAGGCGCCAGCCACGTACACCCAAGGTGGCGGGTTCAAATCCAGCCC
>NW_003852403.1:15041073-15043061 GCF_000181295.1 Otolemur garnettii
GCCTGTAGTCCCAGCTACTTGGAAGGTGGAGGCAGGAGAATCACTTGAGCCCAGGAGTTGGAGGTTGCTGTGAGCTATGATACAACAGCATTCTACCCAGGACGACAACTTCAGGCTCTGTCTCAAAAAAACAAACAAAAAAAACTCCACTACACTTGCCCGAAGTCATGAAGATTGGAAGCATTTTAGCTGGAGTAGCCTGATGTGCAAGCACTGATAAATCTCTGCTTGTATCACACTTGCTAATTTCCCTTTAGCCAATGCAAGTCACGTGGCTAAACCCAGAATTAATGTGGAAGGCAGCAATAGCCTAAATACCAGGAATCCTAGACCAACATAACAGTCTACCACAATGCAATACCTTTTAACTCCTTAATACGTTAGAGTCTTTTTTTTTTTCAGTGAGAGAGTCTTACTTTGTCACCCTTGGTAGACTGCTGTGGCGTCACAGCTCACAGCAACCTCCAGCTCTTGGGCTTAGGCAATTCTCTTGCCTCAGCCTCCAGAATAGCTGGGATTACAGGCCTCCACCACAACGCCTGGCTATTTATTTATTTATTTATTTATTTTTTGAGACAGAGCCTCAGGCTGAAGCCCTGGGTAGAGTGCTGTGGCATCATAGCAACCCCCAACTCCTGGGCTCAAGTGATTCTCCTGCCTCTGCCTAACAAGTAGCTGGGACTACAGGCCCCCACTACAATGCCCCTATTTTTTGGTTGCAGCCATCATTGTTGTTTGGCGGGCAGGACTGGATTCGAACCCACCAGTTTAGGTGTATATGGCTGGCACCTTAGCTGCTTGAGCCACAGGTGCCGAGCCAGGGGCTACAGTTCTTTCTTTCTTTTTTTTTTTTTTAATATTTATTTATTTTGCAGTTTCTGGCTGGGGCTGGGTTTGAACCTGACACCTCTGGCATATGGGGCCAGCACCCTACTCTTTTGAGCCACAGGCGCCACCCGGAGCTACAGTTCTTAAAGGAAGTTCTGAGTGGGGGATAGGAGGCCTGAGAGGACTTATCTCAGGGTGGGGCTCCACTTCTGCTTCCCCAATCTACTAAGTCAATGATCACTTGTCCAAAATTTCCATCTTTCAACATTTTATTCTTATCACTGGTCCACTGCGATATCCTTTGGCTGCTATTAGGTTTCTGTCTTTAAAAAAAGTGAAATTCTTTCTATTCTTTTTTCAAAGAGGTTTAATGCAGAGAAGAGATACACACAGATGTTTAATCTACCCTGTTTCATGTAAAGAACACAATACATGCTTTTAAATAGTGTAGCAGTCAGGAGTCAGTTGCAAGAACAGAAAAGATTTATTTGGAAAAACAGGTGCTTTAAAATAACCTGAATGAACTAGAGGAATGGGCATCAGGCCGGGCTGTAGGAATGACCTTCAGAGCACTGCAGAACTGACCCTCCTATGCCTGACAATAGCCAGGAAACTGGGGAGTAGGGAGCTACTGTCCCCACTGCTAGCCTGGCTTTAACCATAATTTAGAGATTAGAGAGGTGCTACCGGAACTATTGTGAAGAGCAGGCAGTGAGACGGCAGGGCCCTCACAGCCTAGGGAACATTCACGGAATGAACCCCCAACTGCTTCTCCTCCATTCTGAAACAGCCATATTCCTTTCTTCATGCTCCCTCTGCCAGAAGTCACATAACTCTTTCTTTGTCCAGTTAACTATGCAGAGACCCCTGTGATCTTCGCCTTCCTACTTCTTGTAGTATGTTAATAAATTGAATAGAAACTACTAAGTCACACAGTGCTTCCTTTTTTTGTCAACTGTGCTGAGCTCCTCAGGATCTTGCCCTTCTTCTTGTCATATGTTAATGAAGTTGAGTAGAAACCATTAACAAGATGATTTGTCTTTATTAAGTTCATTTATATTTTGCAGTTGTACTGTAAGACCAAAATTATGTCTTTTGTCTATGCTATTTCCCCATAATGTCTATGCTGCTCCCCGCTGGACAACCCTGTACAGATACTA
>NW_003852403.1:15055419-15056598 GCF_000181295.1 Otolemur garnettii
CAGCCTGTGGCTAGTGTTTGTTCAACTGACTTTAAGAAAGCTTTGTGGAAACCTTGAGAAAAACATTAGACACAGTCATGGGCAGAGAGGTCTAGGGGCAAGAGGCCTTTGGCGTTCTCATTCAGTGAGAATGTTTATCAACTGGATTATTATTATTAAAATTGTTATAATTTACGCACACTAAAATGAACCCCTTTCATGTCTGCATCTGGATGAGTTTTGACAAATGTTTACATCCCTGTGACTATCACAACAACCGAGATACAGGAAATTTTAATCACACCCAAAAGCTGTTTGCGTACTCATTTGCTTTGTGTATTCCTTTGCAGTCAACAACCCACAAATCCACCCTCAAGCCTGGCAATCACTGATCCGCTGTCTATCACTATTAATTAGTTTCATCTGTTCTGAAGCTTGATGCAAATGTCCTAGTTTATGTCTGGCTTCCTCACTCCGCATTGTGTTGCTTGAATCTATAACCTGTTCCTTTTTATGGCTAGGTAGTATTCTGTTTATGAATATAGCCCAGATTGCTTATCAGGTGAGAATCTAAAAGCAAAATACATCTATCCCCTTCCCAGAACCTACTGTGGGAGACTAGAAGAGCTTCTGTGTGGACCCGAATGTATAGGCAGGCAGCAGAGTATTATCAATGAATGAGGACCTATATAGTTGGGGGTTGGAGAGCTGCTGCTGATGCTATTAGAGCCCCACAGACACAGGACTCTCTAGATCCACACCTGATGTATTACCAGGATCAAACATGTAAGATATGCCACTGTGGGCAACCTTGTCTTGGAATTATTTTAGTTTATTAATATGACTGGAGGTTAAAGTATGGAATTGGCCCAGTGTCCCAAACCCAGGCTTGCCCTTCCTGTAGTCATCTATTTCAGCATTAAGCTACCTTGGCTTCCTGAAAGTCATTCTTTCTAATCATCTGTACTCACCTGTTAGCCCTGTTCCCTCTAGTTCTATCTTTCCCCGGGGCAGAGGGAGGCTGGTCCCCACCCTCAGTAGTGTAGCCATCCACACTAGATCTGTATCTTCATAAGGATAATAGCCCTTTACCTTTATTTTTATTTTTTATTTTTTATTTTTTTTGAGACAGAGCCTCAAGCTGTCCCCCTGGGTAGAGTGCCGTGGCATTACAGCTCACAGCAACCTCCAACTCCTGGG
>NW_003852403.1:15057127-15057526 GCF_000181295.1 Otolemur garnettii
TCAAAAAAAAAAAAAAAAAAAGATGCAGTTTCACAACAATTATCTCATTTAAGCTGAGCCACAGCCCTGTCACAAAGGCAGGCTGTTTATTATTCTCGTCTGTTAATACATTTTATAGGTAAAGAAACTGAAGCTCTAAAACAGGGGTCCTCAAACTTTTTAAACAAGGGGCCAGTTCACTGTCCCTCAGAACACTGGAGGGCTGGACTGTGGGCCCCGGGACCAATCGGCTGCTAAGCAGGACAGGCAGGGCAGCAAAAACAGCTGGTGGGCCTGATAAATGTCCTAGGTGGGCTGCATGTAGCCCACCGGCCTTAGTTTGAGGATGCCTGCTCTAAGAGGTTAAGTGATTTCTCTGCAGTCCTGTAGCCAGGACCTGTTGGAGGTGGGACTAGGACT
>NW_003852403.1:15058002-15058991 GCF_000181295.1 Otolemur garnettii
TGTCTCGATGCCTTTTACAGGTCTTATCTCTAATATTCACAACTGGCATATGTGGCAGGCATTACTATGTCTATTTTACAGTTGAGAAAGCAGCAGAGAAGCTAACTTTCCCAAGGTGACCCGCTATATCTCTAGAAATTTCTCTGACCTCTCACAGCCATTGGGAACCATCCACTGTGCACAGGCTTTGACACCCAGACACACCTTGGCTCAAATGCTGGCTCTGCTGCCAGTTTGCCATATGACCTTGAGCTGTGAGCCTATTGTCTTCAAAACGGGATGGTTCAGGGTAGTGCTTGTGGCTCAAAGGTGTAGGGCTCTGGCCCCATGTGCCGGAGGTGGCGGGTTCAAACCCAGCCCCAGCCAAAAACTGCAAAAAAAAAAAGGGGGGAGGGAGGGTTCATTCCTCACTCACAAAGTGCTCTTCTGAGGATTAAATGTCATGCCCAGCAAGGTTTGGCCCATGGGAGTGATGATCAAGCACCAGACTGGATCCAGGAAGGTGCTGGAGCCATTTGGGCTGGAGAGGAGCAGGAAGGACAGAAGCACGTGTCTGTCCTTTTTATCAGAGGAGGCCATGCTTTGGGCCCAGCATTCATGCCTTTGGAGGTCTTGTCGGGTGATGCCTTTTCTCTGTAGTTATAGACTTCAGAAAATGAAGTACCTGTGGTCACAGTTACTTAGGCATGATAAAATCCTCTGCTGAAACCAGTTTATTATCTACCGCTTTACTACAATTCAACACCTGTCATTCCTGTCTTTCTCCTCTTCGTGTGGATATTCAGAAGATTATGGTACAACTCTCCCTTTATTACCCCTGGCCTACAGGGTGAAAGCAACATCAAATTGGGCAGTGCGCTGAATGCCACACTGCATCTGGTATGGCATTTTGGTTTTGAGCTCTGCACAGGGCCTGGCACAGAATCAGCCTGTGGCTATAGCTTGAGCTCCAACCAGAGACAGTGCTTTTAAAATGGTAATGCAGGCTC
>NW_003852403.1:15059177-15062253 GCF_000181295.1 Otolemur garnettii
CTGTGATGCCACGGCACTCTACTGAGGACAACAGCTTGAGGTGCTGTCTCAGAAAAATGAAATAAAAAATAAAATGGTAATGCACTGTCATCCAAACAGCAAATGGTGCCACACTCTGTGCCAGCCCTGTGCCAGTTGCAGCCCAAAGGCAAAGCACATTGTGCACAGAGTGTGGGAATCGAGAGTGGGTGCCTGCCAAGGTAAGGCAAGAGGTGCTTTGCCCCGGGGGAGCTTCTGACCTCTCTTGGGTGGAGCCCAAGGTTTTCAAGGGTAATCCTTTTATGATGATTTGATAAGCATTGCTGGGCTCAGGATAGAAGACTGACTCAATTACTGGGGATCTGATTCTCCATACAGGCTCTGAAATAGTTACCCGGCTATCCATCAACCAATTTATTCACAAGTATTTACTCAGCTCCTGGTATAGCCCTGGCTTTGGGTTCAGGGCAAACAAAGGCAGACTTCATGGAGCTCCTATCTAGCCATGGGATACACCTGCCTTGGTGACAATTCCTTGCCTCCGTATTTTTGGCTGGACTTGAATGGGGTTATTTGTCCATTCACACTGAACTGGACTCAGAAACACTGGGCTAGCAATGACTGGCAATGTAGACTGGATTATATGACTATGCTTTCTTCTGTGGATTCCCATTACTCTTTTTTTATTTTTTTGAGACAGAGCCTCAAGCTATCACTCTAGGTAGAGTGCTGTAGAGTCACAGCTCACAGCAACTTCCAACTCCTGGGCTTAAGTGATTCTCTTGCCTTAGCCTCCCGAGTAGCTGGGACTACAAGCACATGCCACAATGCCTGGCTATTTTTTGTTGCAGTTGTCATTGTTGTTTAGCTGGACCAGGCCAGATTGGAACCCTCCAAGTTTGGTGTATATGGCTAGCGCCATAACCACTGCTACGGGTGCTGAGCCTAATCTATTCTTTAATATTAATTGGTTGACTCCACTTTGTTTCTTATCACTGTCATCCCACTCAGTTTCATTTTCTCGAGGCATCCCTCCCTCTCTATCCTCTGTGCCGAGACCCCATCTCCTTGTCATAGGCTCTCATGGCACTGTGTGCCTCTCCTCCACATGCCCTATTCAATTATACTTGTGTGAGTATTAAATTAATCTGCCCCTCCACTGAACTATACATTCCATGAAAGCAACCTGTTGTATACTCCACTTTTTCTCAGGGACTAGCATGGTGACCAGCACATATAAGGTGCTCAGATAATATCTTTTGAATAAATTATTTGTAGGATATTTAGGGTGAGGAGGAGGACAGGGGCTGGACTATTTAGTGATTGGAGTCTGTAATGGCGTGGGTAAAAAGTTTGAGTAATGTATTCCCAAATGCTCACTTTAACTGAAGGATATCTGGACAACTGCAGCAAAGTGCATTTGAGGGTGCCCTTGATGGAAATATGTGTCCATACAGTAGTCCCACTGAGCCTCCCCCAGGGCTTGGCAGGAGTGTGTTTCTCTTGGAAGCTCCAGGCTCCTTCCTCCTTAAAGAAGAAACATCTTGTATTCTGATGCCCAGGCAACTCTTTTTTTTCTTTTTTTTTGAGACAGAGTCTCACTATATCGCCCTTGGTAGAGTGCTGTGGGGTCACAGCTCACAGCAACCTCAAAATCTTGGGCTTAAGTGATTCTTTTGTCTCAGCCTCCCAAGTAGCTGGAACTCCAGGCACCCATCACAACGCCTGGCTATTTTTTATTGCAGTTATCATTGTTGTTTAGCTGGCCTGGGTTGGGTTTGATCCCCCCAGCCTCCGTGTATGTGGCTGGTACCGTAACCACTGTGCTACGGTTGTCAAGCCCTGGCAGCTCTCTTAGCAGTGTCCTCTCTGTAAGTTTCCACCTCATGGTCAGAAAAGGGAAAATGCAGGGGGTAAAAATAAGGGGTGCAGTAAGGAGGAGCAATGGTCCAGCTTGGCAATTTTTTTTTAGAGACAGAGTCTCACTTTATTGCCCTTGGTAGAGTGCTGTGGCGTTCTAGCTCACAGCAACCTCCAACTCTTGGGTTTAGGTGATTCTCTTGCCTCAGCCTCCCAAGTAGCTGGGACTACAATGCCCGGCTACTTTTTTGTTGCATTTTGGCTGGGGCCGGGTTCAAACCTGCCACTCTGGGTATAGGGGGCTGGCTCCCTACCCACTGAGCCACAGGTGCTGCCCAGCTTGGCAATTTTAATAAGGCCCACAAAATGCCAAATGCCTAACAGATATGAAGGCAAATACTTGGGGTACTGTAGACTAAATTGTGTCCCTTCAAAATTCTCATGTTGAAGCCCTACACCTCCCCCGTCCCCCCACAATGTGACTGTCTTTAGAGATGGGGTCTATAAAAGAGTAATTAAGGTTACATGAGGTCATAAGGGTGAAATCCTAATCTGATAGGGCTGATGCCCTTGTAAGAACAGGAGGAGACCCTAGAGTTCTCTCTTCTCCATGGGAGGACACAGGAAGAAGGTGGCCCTCTATGAGGTGGGAAGAGAGCCCTCATCAGGAGCAACCAGCCAGCACCTTAATCTTGGACTTCCCAGCCTCCAGAACTGTGAGACATTAAATTTCTCACAGTTGTTTAAGCCAAGCAGTAGGTGCTATTTTGTTATGGCAGCCTGAGCTAAGGCAGAAGGTTATTCAAAAAGCTCTACTATATAAAAATAAGATTGAGGGGCTTTGGAGTTCTTACTCCAATCTTCTCCTGTATCTCCAAGTGGACTTTTCCTGTCTCCCCTGCTTTCTTGGTGTCAGAGTTCAAACACACTCAGGCCTCTCCAGCTGTAAACATCTCCCCTGGGTCCTAAAGCCCTTCCTAGCTGTAACCAACTTTTCTCCTTTCCTTCAAGCCAAGCTTCCTGGGAGGGTTGTCTATACTTGCCGATTACTTTCTCATTTCTCTCCATTTCCTCCTTGATGACTTTGGTTTTGGCCTGTATTCAGCCATTGTGCTGTAATTGCTTTAATGTCACATCCAGTGGATATTTTTGGTCCTCCTCTGACTGTTCTCTTTTTTGACCCTTTATTCTCCTTTAAATTTTGGGACACTGGCTCGGCGCCTATAGCTCAACCGGC
>NW_003852403.1:15062517-15064809 GCF_000181295.1 Otolemur garnettii
GGGACAGCTTGAGGCTCTGTCTCAAAAATAAAATAAAATAAAATAAAAATAAATAAATAAATAAATTTTGGGACACTGATCTCTTCTGCTTCTTTCATTCCTTCCTGGCAACTTCTTCTGTCTTCATATGTCATTTGCTGCCCTACTGCCTTTGAGGGAAGGTTGACATTCCCAGACTTTGACCTTGGTCTTCTTCCCTTCTCACTCCACCCTCCCTCAGGTGAGTTCACCCACTCCTACCCGTACTGCTTCAGCTTTCCCCCATGGCTCCTGAATCTGTAGCTTTAGCCTAGATTCCTTACTGAGCTCCTGACTAGGATATTTAACTGCCCCTGGAGGTCCCTCTGACACATGCAACAGTGAGTCTCCTAAATCAAGCCTGCCACCTCCCCCTCTGCTCCTGCATGCCCTTTCTTAGTATTGGACACCACCATCCTTCTGATCATTCCTGCCAAAAACTAAAGGTCAACTTGATCCTGCTTGTTCCTTACTCCTCATATCTAATCAGTCACAATGACCTGTCTTTTCTTTCTCTTAACTATTTCCATGCATCTGCCTGTTTCAATCTTTTCTGCCTCTTAATCCTATAGGGAGAGCCTGGAAGGCTATCTTATTTGTTGCCTCTGGATGACATTTTTTAGAAAACAGGCAAAAGGGAAAAGGGCAATGGATGCACAAAAGGTGTTGTGCTCTCTCTAAAGCTATAGGAGAAAAGTGGGCTTATGTCTGGAGTGGGATTTAGTGGGTTTTTCTTTTCTTTTAAGACAGAGTCTCACTCTGTCACCCTGGGTAGAGTGCCATGGTATCATCACTGCTCACAGCAACCTCAAACTCCTAGGTTCAAGCAATCTTCCTGCCTCAGCCTCCCAAGTAATTGGGACTATAGGCTCCCACCAAATGCCTGGCTAATTTTTTTATTTTTAGTAGAGATGAGGTCTTATTCTTGCTCAGGCTGGTTTCGAACTCTTGAGCTCAGACAATACACCTGACTTGGCCTTCCAGAGTGCTAGGATTATAGGCGTGAGCCACCCACCCAACTGATTTAGTAGGTTTTTTATGGATTCTCTGTTATTGGAAGCATTCAGGGAGAGTTATCAGAACCCCTGGTGTAGGATACTGTGGTATGGAGTACTGCTGTAGACATCAGGTGGGAGTGGATACTTGAATCACTCTGGCCATATCTAGTGACAGATGGCCTGCCTGCCTGCCTGCCTGCCTTCCTTCCTTCTTTCCTTCCTTCCTTCCTTCCCTTTCTCCCCTTCCTTCCCTCCCTCCCTCCCTTCTCTCTCTCTCTTTCTCTTCTTTCTTCTTTCTTATTTAGAGAT
Organism: Otolemur garnettii; assembly: GCF_000181295.1. Lineage (NCBI taxonomy): Eukaryota > Metazoa > Chordata > Mammalia > Primates > Galagidae > Otolemur > Otolemur garnettii. The sequence continues at coordinate 15,063,843 of NW_003852403.1, forward strand.
GGGGGTCTCCCTCTATGTAATGGTGCAATCATAGCTCACTGCAACCTTGAACCCTTGGACTGAAGCATCCCACCTGCCTCAGCCTCCCAAGTAGCTGGGACTACAGTTGCAACCCACTGCACCCATCTCACGGTGGAATGTTCTTATTTAAGGTTCTGAACATCCTTCAACAGACATAAATGAACTAAAGACAGGCCAAGGAATTCCTTTACCAGTTAAGAATGCCTTCAACACGAGTGCCGCCTTTGGCTCAAAGGAGTAAGGCGCCAGCCCCATATGCTGGAGGTGGGGGATTCAAACTCATCCCCGGCCACAAACTGCAAAAAAAAAAAAAAGAATGCCTTCAACTAAAAATAATAGACAATTCTCCTTCAATGTTTTGAATAGAAGCCACATAACAAGATGTCCAGAGTTCTGAAGTTGCTGGAGTTGGTTTAGGGCCTTTCTCATGGTCAGAAGTTGCAGCTAGTCCCCACCTGCTGAGTTGCAGAAACCCCTGCCCTAAATCTCTTCTTTTGGCAGAAACTGCTAATTTTTCCCCAATACCCAGTTTCCCATTCTTCCTTTTAGCAATAAAATGTAGAAGTTTTAGCTGGGCATAGACTACATTTCCCAGGCTCCCTTGCAGCTAGTTGCAAGGGACCCTGAATGTAATTAGGACCCTGGGATGTAATGAAAAGTATTGTGTGCAACGTCTGGGTCATCTCTTTGAAAGCAAAGTGGCTTGCTTGGGGCACTTTCTTTCCCCATCCTGACAGCTCAGAAATGGTATAACTGTACCAGCAGCCTTGGCCCCAAGAGATGGAAGGATCATTTTTTTTTTTTTTTGAGACAGAGCCTCAAGCTATCCCCCAGGCAGAGTGCCATGGCACCACAGCTTACAGCAACCTCCAACTCCTGGGCTCAAGCGAGTCTCCTGCCTCTGCCTCCCAAGTAGCTGGGACCACAGGCGCCCGCCACAACGCCT
>NW_003852403.1:15065765-15066912 GCF_000181295.1 Otolemur garnettii
AAAAAAAAAAAAGAAACATATTCTCCTTGGTAAAGTATCGCAGGAATAGAAAACCCAATATCCAATGTACTCACTCAATACTAATGAAGCCAGTAGATGAGCTAATACATGCCCATGTAAGAGAAAACTCAATTCAATTCAAGTTGGAGGGAGGGGAAATGAGGGGGAGAGGAAAGGGAAAGAAGGGACGGGATTAGTGTGCTCCCACTCAATGGGCACAAAGTAAGGACATAAGGCACACCTTGTGAGTACAGAACACAACTGCAAGAGGGACTTTACCTCACAAATGCAAATATTGTAAACTACCGTGTTTCCCTGAAAATAAGACACTGTCTTATATTTATTTTTTCTCAAGAAGACACACTAGGGCTTATTTTCAGGGGATGTGCCGAAATCCCCTGTACCTCTGTGCCGAAATGCATGGTACACTGCATAGGCACGCCCATCACTAGGTCTCATTAGGCTTATATTTAACAAATGCATAGAAATCCTGCTAGGGCTTATTTTGGGGGTAGGTCTTATTTTCAGGGAAACACAGTAGTTGTTTGTACTCTCACATTAACCTGAAATACAAAAATAAACAAAAAAGACATAATCTATAAACATCAAGTTCAGATGTTTATAGATAATTTATTCATTTTATTTATTTATTTTTCCAAGACAGATCTATGTTGCCCTCAGTAGAGTGCAGTGGCATCACAGCTCACAGCAACCTCAAACTCTTGGGCTCAAGCAGTTCTCTGGCCTCAGCCTCCCAAGTAGCTGGGACTACAGGTGCCCGCCACAATACCTGGCTACTTTTTGTTGCAGTTGTCATTGTTGGTTAGCTGGCCCAGGCTAGGTTTGAACCTGCCACCTTCAGTGTAGATGGCTGGTACTTTAACCCCTGTGCTGCGGGTGCTGAGCCTGTTTATAGATGATTTTTTAAAAGGCAAGCAACATACTAGAGTGCAATACTTATGGAGGTACTTTCAGGCTTTTGCTGGTGTAGGGCTGACACTAAGAGTGAGTGCCTCCTTATATTTTGTATCCTGGGAGCCTCCCCCTCCCCCACCTCTCCTTAGTCCCCACTCAGGCATTTTCATTAAAAGACAAGTCTAGCTCAGCGCCTATAGCTCAACCGGCTAAGGCGCCAGCCACGTACACC
>NW_003852403.1:15067718-15070466 GCF_000181295.1 Otolemur garnettii
TCTTGCCTCAGCCTCCCAAGTAGCTGGGACTACAGGCACCCACCACGACACCCAGCTATTTTTTGGTTGTAGTTGTCATTGTTGTTTGGCAGGCCCGGGCTGGATTCGAACCTACCTGCTCTAGTGTATGTGGCTGGCGCCTTAGCTACTTAGCTACAGGCACCAAGCCTGCAAGTAACATTCTTGTGGTTATGGAAAAAACACTATTAAAAATTTGTTTTTCAGCTTGGTGTCTGTGGCTCAAGCAACTAAGACACCAGCCACATACACCTGAGCTGGTGGGTTCGAATCCAGCCTGGGCCTGCCAAACAACGATGGCTACAGCTGGGCATTGTGGCAGGCGCCTGTAGTCCCAGCTCCTTGGGAGTCGGAGGCAGGAGAATCACCTGAGCGCAGGAGTTGGAGGTTGCTGTGAGCTGTGATGCCATAGCACTCTATCCAGGACGACAGCTTGAGGCTCTGTCTCAAAAAAAATTTTTTTTTGTTTTTCCACTATTTCTCTTTTCCAAATGGGATCCATTGTACTTGGACTAGGCCCCTGCTATCTTCTGATTATGCAACTAGTCCCACAGAGTGTCATCCCACAAACCTCCCGGACAGGTACAAACGGACAGGCTCAGACGTTTCTGAATCTACCAAACAACTAGAACAGGCCTGTGGGGTAGGGGCGTACTGCCTTTCCCAGGGCACTGTGGAAAGAGATATAATGGCTTACAATCCTTTTAAGCCTGGCTTTTCTGCCACCCACATGTTCCTCAGCTTTTATTTATTTTGGAAGGCTGTTTTCCTATAAGCACAACCGTGATCATCTTTTTGTATCAAAACACATGGCCTGCCGAGAAACAGAAGAGTACAACCTGCTGCTTTCTGCTGGTTACAGGAAACCCTCCAACAGCAGGAGAACAAATGCAACAACAGCAGAAACGCATTGGTACATCTTCCAACATCGACATCGGAGGGGACCAGGAAAATCATTATGTTTGATGAGGGGATTAGAAAGGGCTAAAGGTACCCACCCATCTTCCACCTTCCCTCCTGTATTATCCCCAGGGTGGCTCAGCCTACTTGACACCTGGTGGCTGGGCTGATCGATGGGATTTGAGTCCTGACTCTGCTGTGTATAAGCCAATTTTCAAGAGTGGCTTAGTCTCTGCTCAAGTTTTCACATCCCTAAAGTGGAGATATCACTAGTAATTACCTCTCACAGTGGTTTTCTGGACTGAGTATAATGTGCAGTGTGGGTCACAGCCTGGCACAGGGGAGGTAGCAGGCATTGGTGGTGTCACTGACATCCCCACTGGAATATATCATTCTTATCACAAGCACAGCATCAGACATGTTGAACCCTTGATCACCCCCTTTTCTCTACACCGGTTCCTCTCTTGCTTAGGTCATGACACTACCCAGCAAAGGTCTGAGCCATAGGCCAGAGCGGCATCCTTGATACCTCCTTCTTTTAGTCCCTAAATCCAATCCATTGCCAAGCCCTGGTGACCCTGCCTCCTAGCTGTCTTGCATGTTCCTGTCTCTGTTGCCATAACCTCTCCCCTGGAAGACTGAGCACACCTTCTGATTGTTCTTCCTGTACCCTTCTTGGCCCACAAATCCTTGTCCCCACGGCAGCCAGAAAGATCTTAAAGTACAAATCAAGTCTTATCGTTCTTCTCTTCTCAAAAACATTCATGACTTCCAATCGCATCTAGATGATACAAGGTTCCCGAAACCATCCCAGTCTGACCTCTGCTCACTCCACGAGTCTCAGCCTACACCCTCTCTCCTTCAAGGCATACAAGCCTCAAATATGTTTTGCCATACCTTTAAAACATTAGCTCTTTGCATCTTTAAGGGCTCTGAATGTGCTTCCCTCTCCCAAGGACATTCTTTCCCTTTTTTTTTTTTTGAGACAGACTGTCATGATGTCACCCTTGGTAGAGTGCTGTGGGGTCTGTCACAACTCACAGCAACCTCAAACTCTTGGGCTTAAGCAATTCTCTTGCCTCAGCCTCCCAAGTACCTGGGACTACAGGTGCCTGCCACAGCACCTGGCTATTTTTTGTTGCAGTCGTTAACTGTTGTTTAGCAGGCCTGGGCTGCGTTCGAACCTGCTGCCCTCAGTGTATGTGGCTGGCGCATAACCACTGTGCTATGGGCACCTAGCCATCTTCTTTCCCTCTTGGCCTCAGTCATTGAGACCCTTTTTTTTCTTTTGAGACAGAGCCTCAAGTTGTCACCCTGGGTGAGTGCAGTGGCATCACAGCTCACAGCAATCTACAATTCCTGGGCTCAAGCGATCCTCCTGCGTCCACCTCCAAGTAGCTGGGACTACAGGCACCCGCCACAACGCCCGGCTATTTTTTGGTTGCAGCCGTCATTGTTGTTTGGCGGGCCTGGGCTGGATTCGAACCCGCCAGCTCAGGTGTATATGTCTGGCACCTTAGCCTCTTGAGCCACAGGTGCCGAGTCAACCCTTTTTTTTTTAGAGACAGAGTCTCACTTTGTCACCCTCAGTAGAGTGCTGTGGAGTCACAGCTCATAGCAACCTCCAGCTCTTGGGCTTAGACAATCTCCTGCCTCAGCCTCCTGAGTAGCTGGTACTACAGGCACCTGCCACAACATCTGGCTATTTTTTGTTGCAGTTTGGCCGGGGCCAGGTTTGAACATGCCACCCTCAGTATATGGGGCTGGCACCCTACTCACTGGGCCCCAGGCACTGCCTGTCACTGAGACCCTTTCTTTTTTTTTTTTTTT
>NW_003852403.1:15071927-15077434 GCF_000181295.1 Otolemur garnettii
AGCCGCTTGAGCCACAGGCGTCGAGCCAGGATGGGGGTATCTTGCTTAGGGAGTCTTTACTGGGGAAAACAGGCTTTGCAGGAGGACCCATAGGGCTTTTCATACCCAGGAAGGTTTAGGGCAGGGAGGAGGAGCCTGGGAAGAAGAACTCTGTTCAAGGAAAGGATCAGGGTGGACACAAGTCTTATCTTACTTTCACTGTGGTTGAGGCTTGTGGATAACTCATTAGGCTGGGGCCTAAGGATGACTGGGGCTGCTGTGAATGCTGAGAACAGTGGCAGCTGCAGACTAAGTGCTGTGTTTTGTTGCTGTTGTTTTATTTGTGTCATCTACTTCTGGCTCTAGTAGTGTTCATTTTTATTTATTTATTTCTTGAGACAGAGTCTTACTTTGTCACCTTTGGTAGAGTGCCATGGCATCGTAGCTCACAGCAACCTCAAACTCTTGGGCTCAAGTGATTCTCTTGCCTCGGCTTCCCAAGCAACTGGGACTATAAGCACCTGTCACAATGCCTGGTTATTTTTATTTATTTATTTGGTTGTAGTTGTCATTGTTGTTGGACAGGCCCGGGCTGGATTTGAACCCACCAGCTCTGGTGTATGTGGTATGTGGCTGGCACCTTAGCCTCTTGAGCTACAGGCGCTGAGCCCTTTTGTTTTAGTTGTCATTGTTGTTTGGCACCGGCTGTTTTTAGAGATGAGGTCTTAGTCTGGCTTAGGCTGGTCTCAAACTTGTGAGCTCAGACAATCTGCCCACCTCAGCCTCCCACAGTGCTAGGGTTACAGACGTGAGCCACTGTGCCTGGTCCTAGTAATCTTTTCTTTTTTTTTTTTTTGCAATTTTTGGCCAGGGCTGGGCTTGAACCGGCCTCCTCCGGCACCCCACCCTTTTGAGCCACAGGCACCACCTGGCTCTAGTGTGTTTAGTGGCAACTCTCAAATTCCCAAACCCACACTCTTACTCAGTTCTTTCCTCCTCCTGACCTCCTGCAGCCCTTGGCCCTATAGCTTGGAAGCCCTTAACTGGAGCATTCCAGGCCCCTGACTTCTGGGGCCAGCCTTGCCCTCTCACCCCCAGCTGCCACATTCAGGTGTCCCTCTGGTTTTCCTCCTCAGACCTTGTCACTTCTCACTGTGCACCCAGTGCTGCACCTCCTAAGATCCTTCAGTCATGGGTTTTTAGCCAGAGACTCTGGCCTAGGATGTTCCAGCCTTGAATTCCAGCCCTTCTCTCTTTGGAGCTCCAGACCTCTACTTCCAGGGCCTTGTCAGATGTCACCAAATGGATGTCCACTTAACATCATTCCCAACAAATCTAAGCCCTCCTCCTCTCTACTCATACCTAAACCTGTAAGTCCTCCTGATAGTTTCATCCCTGATAGCCTTGTCCCCTATGCCCACACCTCTCCCATAAATTTTTCTCTTCCATCCTCATGTCCATTTCCAAGTCCTCCAGAGTCAGAAGAATCTGTTGAATGTATCCTTTTTCTGCTCCCTGTACAGCTTCCTTAAGTCTGGCCTGCCCTCCTACATAGACCACCGAAAGGACTTTCTCCTGGGTCTTTCCAATGCTTAATGGTTGCATGGATAGGCTATGGAGTCAGGCTATGAAGTTAGAATTCCAATTCTCCCACTCAGTATATGTGTGATTTTGACAACCTCTTTAACTCCTCTATGCTTTATTTTCCTCATCTTTAAAATGAGGCTGTGAACAGGCATGTGTGCATACACATGTGTGTCTTTGCATGTTATGTGCATGGGAAAATTGAATAATCTAAAGTGTCTCATAGAAAATTGATGGTTCTTTGGACCATTCTGCCCTAATAATTCAATACTGGGCCAGTCACTCAAGCTACAATAGAACGAAAAATTCATGAGAATGGAAAATTATTTTGAAATAATAAATATTATTTCACAGGAATAAATGTATTTAATGTCATAGTAAACTAACATGTGATTTGATATTGGAAAGAATGGGTCACTAATCTTTTTTTTTGCAGTTTTTGGCTAGGGCCAGGTTTGAACCCACCACCTCCAGCATATGGGGCTGGCACCCTACTCTTTGAGCCACAGGCACCATCCCACTGATCTTGTAAATAAACAATTTTGGCCTTTCTGCCTCCATTGCCACTGCAGTGTCTGTGCAAAAGCCTGTGGTGAAGGGAGGCAAAAAGGAGGCAGGTCCTGAAGTTCCGTCCCACACAAGGTGGAATCATAAGTGCTGCCAAATCTGAGCCATTTCTGCAAGACAGAATCAAAGTGAAAGGAAAAGTTGGGAATCTCAGTGGTGGGATTGTAGCCATTGAAAGGAGCGAGAGCATAACTTCTGAGGTGCTCAGAAGTATTTTGGAAAAATACCTTTTTCTAAAAGTTATTTGAGATATCTCACCTAAAGTATCTGAAGAAGAATCTTTGTGATTGGTTTCAGGTAGTTCCTAACAGCGGAGAATTACAATTTATGTCAAATTAACCAGGACAAAGAAGAGGAGGAAGATGAGGATTAAAATTTACGTATCTGGAAAAATGTTTTATAAATAAAACTTGGAAACCAAAATGGCAATTTATCCTTTTATCTCTGTAGTATGGATTCTACAGAAAAATGGAAATCATGGTAAAGGGGCTTTGCTCGGGTTGCCCCCAATTTATTTATAACTAGATATATATTTTTTCTCTGCTTCAAAATTTTCTTTCTTTTTTTTATTAAATGATAACTATGTACATTAATGCAATTCTGGGGTACAGTGTGGTGTTTTCACATACAATTTGAACCATTTCCAACAAGCTGGTTAACATAGCTTTCATGTTATTTTCTCAGTTATTGTGTTAAGACATTCATATTCTACTCTTAGAAAGATTCACTTGTACCCTTGTAAGATAAACCACAGAAGTGATCCCTTCAATCACCCTCCCTCCACCCATTTCCCCCTCCCCTCTCCCTCCACTGCTTCAAAATTTTCAATTCTCCTGGTAGTAATACCAAAATAGAAGGAGAAGGCAACTTTCAGGGAACTGACAACGTTCGAGCATGTGTAGATCTCTCATGTGTAGAGCTTCGGTTAGTCACTGTTTTATTTTTAGAAGTGTGATTGTCAACTATATCTAGTGTTTTTCTCAAAGAAAGATTCAGAAATACAAATAAGAAGCCCCTTTCAGTCATTAAAAGCAAAATGGGCGACTTCTTTCCAAGATATTCTTGTGGGAAAATGATCGTGCCAATAAAGTTCATGTTTCTGGGGGAAATCTGTGTGACAATTTTATATATATATCCATATTTCATAAATAGGTCTATAGCTCCTTTTTCTCACATGAAGCTAATTTCTGTTTCCATCATAGAAAACTTTGCCTTCTGGCTCGGCACCTGTGGTTCAAGCGGCTAAGGTGCCAGCCATATATACCTGAGCTGGCGAGTTGAATCCAGCTCAGGCCCACCAAACAACAATGACGGCTGCAACCAAAAAATAGCTGGGCATTGTGGCGGGTGCTTGTAATCCCAGCTACTAGGGAGGTGGAGGCAGGAGAATCTCTTGAGCCCAGGAGTTGGAGGTTGCTGTGAGCTGTGATGCCACAGCACTCTACCCAGGGTGACAGCTTGAGGCTCTGTCTCAAAAAAAAAAAAAAAAAAAAAGAAAGAAAGAAAACTTTGCCTTCAAAACACTTAAATACTTTTGGTTTGTGTTGGCATTTAGATAACTGACTGTTCTATTTCATTTTATTTTTTGAGACAGACTTTGACTTTGTTGCCCTGGGTAGAGTGCCCTGGAATCATAGTTCACAGCAACCTCAAACTCTTGGGCTCATGTGATCCTCTTGCCTCAGCTTCCCAAGTAGCTGGGACCTCAGGTGCCTGCCACAACACCCAGCTAGTTTTAGAGATGGGGGTCTCACTCTTGCTTAAGCTGGTCTCGAATTCCTGAGCTCAGGCAATCTGCCCTCCTTGGCCTCCAAGAATGCTAGGATTATAGGTGTGAGCCATCCCACCTGGCCTGATTGTTTTATTTTATTTATTTATTTTTTGAGACAGAGTTTCACTATGTCACCCTCAGCAGAGTGCTGTGGTATCACAGCTCACAGCAACCTTAAACTCCTGGGCTTAAGCCTCAGCCTCCCAGTAGCTGGGACTGCAGGCACCCACCACAATGTCCTGCTATTTTTTTGTGGCATTTGACCCAGGCTGGGTTCGAACCTGCTAGCCTTGGTATATGTGGCTGGTACCGTAACCACTGTGCTATGGGCACTGAGACGTCCTGATTTTTTTGAACATAACTTTTAAGTAACTAATAATAAAATATGTTATATTAAGTTTCATAATAAAATTATCTTTATGGATTTTATAGAATCTTTCATTACAGATGCTGCTTTAAGATGGAATTCACTTCATCTAATTGTTTTCCAAGGTTGTAGACAATTCAGAATTTCCTGGGGGCCTAAAGAGATCCCTGAGCCCTATTCATGGAGATTCTGTTCCTAACGATTTACACTGACATCCGAGAATCAGCATTTGTTGAAAAGCCCTCCCAAGTGTTATTGAGCCTCACCGGGGTTAGACAACAGTGATTTTGTTCCAATTTCCAACTCACTCCAGAGCCTCTTTATTTGCATTCCTAACAAATTCACTCAAAAGTGTTCTGTGCTCTTCAGTAGGAGGCAGTCCCATCTCATGTGGTAGGTTAACTTCTATTGGAAAAGTCTGATTGTCAAAAGCTTTTGTTGACATTAAACTGAAATAACTCTGCCAGGGACTTCCTCACTTAGCTCCAGCTTTGCCCTTTGGCATAGCCAGAATGATTATATATGAAAGCCCTTCATGTATTTTAATATATGGTTTTCAGACTCTGACAAGCCTTTTATTCTATAGCTAAATAGCTGGCTTCCACAAATTAATTGCTCACAGGTCCTGTATCACCTAAAGTATGCCTGCATCCACTGCTCATCCACACACTCTTCCCTTTCTACAACGGCCAGAGCTGGGGTCCCTGAACCAGCCACTTCACCCTGCATGGCAAGGGAGCTGCATGCTGCCAGAGGCTGTGTCAAACCTTACCTGCCCTACTCTGTGCCTTGCTAATGCTGGTATGCCAATTGATAGCAGAGTGTAAAGAAAATGTCACCACTAGGGTAATGCCTGTGGCTCAAAGGAGTAGGGTGCTGGCCCCATATGCCGGAGGTGGTGGGTTAAAACACAGCCCCGGCCAAAAACTGCAAAAAAAAAAAAAAAAGAAAAAATGTTACCAGTCCATGGTGAAAGGAGAAAAAAAAAATAAGGACAATGTGGATACGTTTATTTGATCTAAAAGACTGTACTTTTTTTCTTATAATTATGTCCTGCCCAGGTCCTTCTTAAAATTTATTTTAAAAAAAATGAAACTATAGGCTCGGTGCCAGTGGCTCAAGTGGCTAAGGCACCAGCCACATACACCTAAGGTGGCAGGTTTGAATCCAGCCTGGGCCTCCAAACAACAATGATGGCTGAAACCAAAAAAAAAAAATAGCTAGGCGTTGTGGCGGGCA